>NC_081180.1:185612863-185799865 GCF_029867415.1 Vicia villosa
AAAAAATTAAATTAAATTTATCATCTTAGTAATGTTAATATGTTTAATTTTTTATTTTTAATTATAAGAAAAAATTAAATTAAATTTATCATGTTAGTGATGTTATAAATGAGGTGATTATAAATCAATTATAAGATTTTATAATTGATTTTTTCCTTATTACATATATCTTAAGGGCTTTTCTAACCTATGCAACCTTGCATAGGATAAGAGACAATTAATACACCACTTTTTAAATATAAATTACCATATTTATATTTATTTATGTTCATCCATTAATTGGGTAGGAGACAGAAAATATAAAAGATTATTTTTCAACAGAAAAATAATTAATATGATAATTTATATAGAAAGAAATAGTTTATTAATTGACCTTATTCTATGCAATGTTGCATAGGTTAGAAAAACCCATCTTATAAATATGACTCATATGGTATTTGAATCACTCAGAAGAATAATGTAATAAAGGAAAAAAAAATTAACATTTGTCCCAAAAACACAAAAAATATTTTCTTAGAACAGATGCATTCAATGTGTTGAGATTTTTTATTTTATTTTTTTGAAAATAAAATAATATATATTAAAAAACAATAAGGTACAAAGTGACTTTGAGGGTCTGGTCTAACAATAAGCAAAAGGAAACCTACATACATTATTATAGTTGAAATAGGTGAGATGTTAAATAAGACTTTGTTACATTTAATTTATTATAGTTATAATATCCTTAACATGTGCTTTTAAGACACGTGTTAGCATGACCTTATAATAAAATATCTTATTATATTTGTCTCTTCTATTGGTTTCTTAAAAGGACAAAAAATTGAATGTGACAATTTAATCCCTAACTATCCGATATAATATTCTTTTTCATTTTCTGCGTTGAATTTTGATATTATATCTTATAACATTATCAAGAATTCTCAAAAAATTACAAAATAATGACTTTTTTATATAGTTCATGAAGAACTTATAGGGTTCGTTTGGTGCGCAGAATAGGATAGAGACATGATAGGATATCCAGCAGGTTAAGGATAGGATATGATACAAACATGATATGACTTATCATATCATGTGTTTGGTTGATAAGACTTACTCTATAATTTAAAAAAACTCATTGACTCATTGAATAAATAAAGTTTACTTAAAATTATTTTGTAAAATATTTTAAATTTTATGAATTGATAATAAAAATAATAATTTTCTATAATAAAAAAAAATCATTAACTATTGAGTAAATAATTTCAAGTTTTCTTTAAAAAAACTCATGAATTTTAGTATATATGTTAGATAAACAATATATATATATATATATATATATATATATATATATATATATATATATATATATATATATATAATATGTAAATGACAAAATTATTCTTGCAAGAACATATATTTAATTTGATAAAAAAATAAAATTAATATTTATATTTTTAAAAATTAATAATTATTTTATTTTTTAAAATTCTAATTTTTTATATTTTATTAAGTTACAAAATTATTCTTATGACAATCATACATATTTTTTAAAAATTATTTATCAATATTTTTAATTTAATATCAATTTTATTTTTATTTTTATTTTGTCATATTTAATTTTTTAAAATAAATTATATTTTATAGTAGTAAACTAGTAAGAGACCCGTGCTCCCGCACGGGTAATTTAATTATGATATAGTGTAAATAACTAAAAAAAATTGTAATTTAGAATCTTCAAATAATAATAATAAAATAAAAAAATAACAGAAAAATATTTGTTAATATGATAACACATGAATGAGTCTTAATGTCATAACACTTAGATAGTTTCAAATACAAATATAGATTTAATTATATTAAATAATCATACACATATAGATTTTGTGAGATGGAGAAAAAATTAATCTTTATTTTGAGATGGAGAAAAAAATAATATTTAAAAATAAAGATTTTATCTCTTAAATTAAAATAATGATTGATTAAACTAAAATAGACATTGTCTTGTTAGTGACCCGTGAAATAAATACATTTTTAATGTTATTAAAATTATAAAATATATTATACTATCATTGATATGGTATAAAATTATTTAAATACAAATAAATTTAAAATAAATGATTTAATTATTAAATAATTATAAAAAAAAATTGACCCATGAGACTGAAAGAGAATAAAAAAAAATTAACACTAAAGTAATCGGTAAACTAAGGTAAGAGTGTAGTTTCACTAATTTTAAAAAGGTAAAATGAAAAAATAAAAATTTAATGATAAATAATTGATATATAAAAATGATAAAGTGAATATTTTTTAAAAGAATAATAGAGATAGAAGGACAACTAAAAGAAAAATAAGTGACACCATAAATATTTAGTTTATAATAAAGGTACCATAAAAATTAAATCGATAGTACTGTCAATATTTATAGTTTATAATAACCAAATATTTTCCCAATCCATAATAAAGATTCCCTAATATCATCTAAATGAGTAAACTTTAACAGACACCATAAATAAACAATGATCATATAAATTCAATTGTATTAAATAATAATATAAAAAAATGTGAGAAGGAGAAAAAAATAAAATTTAACATTTAAAAATAAAAATTATTTCTCAAATAAAAATAATTATTAATTAAAATGAAATAGACATTGTTCTGATTATGATATGTGGGATAAAAAATTTATTTGATACGATATAAATATATTTAGATATAAATGTAAAATTTAAAATAATTTACATAATTGTAAAATGAACAACAACCATATAAATTTAATTATATTAAATAGTTATACAAAAAGAACAAAAAAAATACCATGAGATGGAGAAAGAAAAAAGTTAATATTTAAAAATAAGAATTTTTCTCTCAAACTAAGATAATGGATGATTAAAATAAAATAGATATTGTGTTGATAGTGACCCGTGAAATAAATAAATTTTTAATTTTATTAAAATAAAAAATAAATTATTAGTATGTTTAATGATAATAAATAAATATATAAAAAAAAGTTAAAATAAAATTAAGAAAGTGTAGGAAAATGTGAAGATTAACCATGCCGGTACTTGAAGCATTTCTTATGAAGATTAACCATGCTTTAATATCTTTTGGCAAATTTAGTACACTACTTATTTATCATTATATAACTTTTCAATAGTGAATAATATAGTTTTTTTTTTAATATTGGCTTCTGCAGGGCCTTTTTCGAGTTTTAATAACTAAACTGTCCTGCTTTTTCGGTCTGTGATGCTGAAATGGTGTTGTCACTGTCACAACCTGTTGTATAGCTGCTGAACTAACCAGAGTTTCTATATATTTGAAAGAGACTGAATACTACATGTTGTTTTAAAGGTACTACATTAATCCAATAACTTGGATTTGTTTCAACAGAGTGATCATTTAATGTTATTCTTATCCTCGATACCGGTGTAAAGCTAACAAACGGATAAAAAGCAAGCTATACATATAAGCAGGCTATTTGATTAGTAAGTTTGCATTAGTTCAACTTTTTCGTTGTACACTTGCGGTTTCAACAAATAAAGTAATGCTTCTGAATCTATATAATATATTTTCTGCTATATTTCAGTACATCATACTTCAGTTCAAATGTAACTATTTTTACAACTCATCTCTGTGTATTGATATTCTAGGTGCATCTGGGTTTTGTTTCTATGCTGTTTGTGTTTGTAGTTTCTTCACGGGTGCATGTCTATGTTTGTAGTTTCTTATGTGTTTGTTCTGTGTTCTTGTCTTCTCATTGTTGAAGCTACCAGTGTTTCTGATATTGCTCGTGGATATCCATGTACTTAATTCTTAATCAAATCATCCACAATATTGTTGGCAGTGTCACTTTTTGTGGAGTAGAATGCTCTAAAGTTTTAGTTTAGATCAAAAACTTATTTTCTCTTTCAATCAATTAAAATTCTTGGGGTGTATTTGAGAGAAATTCTACTTGAAGACAACTTTCCACTTTTACTACAAAATAAATAAATAGAATTCAAATTTTTTATACTTAGAGTTAATAAGTTTGACTGTGACTGCTACATTAATATTGTGGATGATTTGATTAAGAATTAAGTACATTCAGCATCATAATATTGTGGATGAGTTTATTAAGAGCTAAGTGCATTTTGTGTCTATCTTAGTGTTGTGGTTTTGATTAGTACAATCTAGCTGTCATTATATATTTTCTAGCTTCATCTACTTCATTTACAATCTTCATGACTATTAAGAGAAAAGAAAATCATGATTCATTGGTATTGTTGCTTATCCTGTAAAATTTTGATGGATGTAACCGTTGATATGTGAAGTTTTAGCTTCATTGTTTCCATGAATTCAAGTTTCGAGGAACTACAGCATCATGAACCAACTAACTTTCTGCACTTTTTCAATGCAAGCAACAGGACTGAACAACACTATAGCACCTCAAATGTAGTAGTTTGAAGTGTAGTAGTTTAAACTTTAAATTGATTTTCTTAAAACAACACTATAGCACCTCAAATGTAATAGTTTGAAGTGAAGTAGTTTAAACTTTTAATTGATTTTCTTAAAATATGGCAGATACGACGGAAAGAGTGAGTGAACTATATGGGGGTAATGATATAGTGTGAGAAGTTATTTTAAGTTTTTTTACTTGAAATTATTTATAGTTCTACCTTTCTATTATAAAGGGAAAAACAACATTCACCTTTCCAATATATTCTATTCTTATTTTAAATATATCTATATACACTAATCTCCCTTAGATGACCTTTATAATTTATTTTGTAGGTTTATTTAATATAATTGAATTTTATGATAATAAATTTTTTAATCTTACGGGTCATTATCAAGTCATTATCAATACAATGTCTATTTTATGTTAATTAACAATGTCCTTTATTTAAAAAACAAAATCTTTATTCTAATTTTTTATATTTCATTAAGTTACAAAATTATTCTTATGACAATCATACATATTTTTTAAAAATTATTTATCAATATTTTTAATTTAATATCAATTTTATTTTTATTTTTATTTTGTCATATTTAATTTTTTAAAATAAATTATATTTTATAGTAGTAAATTAGTAAATCATTTTCTTATCTTATCCTGCCGGATTCTAGCCAAGCTCATATTCAGGATAATAATTTGAACTAGCGAGACAGGATAGGATAATTTTCAGGATTAACTTATCATATCCTGTTGTGTCAGCAAACACTGAATTAAGATAGGATATGATAAAATTATCCTATTATGTCTCTTATCCTGCGCACCAAACGGGCCCTTGCATCCATGAAAATAGCAAAATAATAGTTTTTTGTATAGTGTAAGGTATACTTGAAAAATTGTAAATGAGTAATTTTTTATATGTAGTTTATAAAAAAACATTATATAATTTCTGATAAAGTGTGTTTAAAGAATTGCAAATTGCATATATATATATATATATATATATATATATATATATATATATATATATATATATATATATATATGAGGAGGGATCAAATTACACCCGAAGAGTTACACCACGAGTTACACTCATTCAATAACTACATCTCGAATTAATATTTTTTAAATTTAACCGTTGGATTGAAACATAATATCATATAGATCATACCTATAAAGTTTGAGCTTAATCTATAATGATTTACTATGTCATCAAGATATCCAAAGATTAACGTTAAAATGAGCTTTCATATAACGTTAATTTTGATGTAATTCAATGACATAGTAAATCATTATAGATTAAGCTCAAACTTTATAGGTATGATCTATATGATATTATATTTCAATCCAACGGTTAAATTTAAAAAATATTAATTCGAGATGTAGTTATTGAACGAGTGTAACTCGTGGTGTAACTCTTCGGGTGTAATTTGACCCCTCCTCTATATATATATATATATATATATATATATATATATATATATATATATATATATATATATATATATATATATATATATATATATATATATATATAAAACAAATGACACTAAGGTATCAAACTTAGTAATGTGACACATTCGATAACTTTTTTATTGCATATTCGTATAACAAAATTCACCGTTGGATGGAAAGTTAACATCACATAGATCATGTCCATAAAATTTATTATCAATCGGAAATCATTTGACATGTTAAAAAGAATTATCAAAATTAACGGTTTTATTGAAGTTTTATAAGACGTTAATTTTTATGCATTTCGTTGACTTATCAAATAATTTCCTATTGATATTAATTTTTATAGACATGATATATACCATAATAACTTGCAATCCAGAAGTGAATTTTGTTAAACGGATTGTGTGTGTGTGTGTGTGTGTGTTCACTCACGATCTTTAGAAAAGTGGTGATATATGTAACACCCTGGATTTCCGCCTACCCCGCAGGGCTTCCGGCCTACCAAGCATGTCACCAGCTTAATCAATAATCCCCCTAGGTCCGCTTATCGGCTGTTCAGGAAATATTGTTTTTGCCTCCCGCAGGAATCAAACCATGTAACTAGGGGTTAAGTACATATTCATAGCAATTCCTGCTACCACTTGAGCTACGCCTTTTTAATGTAACACCCTGGATTTACGCTTATCCCGCAGGGCTTCCGGCCTACCAAGCATGCCACCAGCTTAATCAATAATTCCCCCTAGGTCCGCTTATCGGCTGCCCAGGAAATATTGTTTTTGCCTCCCGCAGGAATCGAACCATGTACCTAGGGGTTAAGTACATATTCATAGCAATTCCTGCTACCAATTGAGCTACTAGCTCAATTGGTAGCAGGAATTGCTATGAATATGTACTTAACCCCTAGGTACATGGTTCGATTCCTGCGGGAGGCAAAAACAATATTTCATGGGCAGCCGATAAGCGGACCTAGGGGGAATTATTGATTAAGCTGGTGGCATGCTTGGTAGGCCGGAAGCCCTGCGGGGTAAGCGGAAATCCAGGGTGTTACATTAAAAAGTTGTAACACCCCATATTTTCTAATTTTAATTTAATTGGAAATTTAATTAAAGATTAGAATTATTGGTGGTTTGTGGAAAATAAATTGGAAAAGAATGGTTTGTGGTACTGGGCCAGGTGTGATGTTAGTAAGAAGGAGGTGTTAAGTTAGTAAAGCCCATTACTAATTTAATGTTACTTTTATAAAATAATAAGGAGATTGGGAAAAGAGAAGGTTAGAGGCAAAAGGGACAGAAGTCTGAGAACTGAAGAGTACGTGAAAGAGATAAGAGCCAAAGGAGAAGAAGACCTTCGAAGATTCGATTCTGAGGTAAGGGGTGATTACTCTAATTATATGGTATTATGATTTTGACGATGATAGGATTGAATTAAGGAATTAGAATCTCTATTTGGGATGTTAGGTTTTGTGAAATTCCAACACTGACATGTATGATTTGATGAATTGACTGCAATTGATGATGTAGTATTGTTACATGGTGTTGTGGTATGTTGTTTGTGCATTAGAATCATGTATTTGGAGTATTTTGATGTTAGTGATGATCAATTTCGTAATGGTATGAGTTGGTTTGTGTTTGGGATGCATAAGAGCCTTAAAAACCATGTTTTTCAGCTACTGGGTTCGTGGGAACCGGTTCCCATGTGGGAGGAACCAGGTTCCAGTGTTTTTAAACGTTAAAAATGACATTTTTGGGTCCAGGAACCGGTTCCCATGTGGGACGAACCGGATTCCAGTACAAATTCCAGCAGCACGTTTTGAAAACTGTTCTAACTTTAAAAGCTTCTAATTTTCAAACCGTAAGTCCGTTTTTTATGCCGTTTTGGACGTTGTTCCTTAAATTGAATGTTTTACCATATGAAATAAAGAAAACAATAATAACTTGATTTTATTTTGAAAAGTATCGTTTCCTTCAAATGTGGTTTATTCTTGTTTTGCATAGTTTATGAGGTGCAATGAATTGTTGTTTGTATAATTGAATAGGTGTGATAATGTGTGTTGTTATAATGTGATTGCTTTTGCTTGTTATGCAAATGGATGTTGTTCGTGGTAAATATGGTTATCATGTGTTTTGATGAATGATGATGCAGATGGATGTTATTCATGGTAAATGTTGTTATCATGTGTTTTGATGAATGCTGATGATTGATTTGTTTTTGAATGATGCATGATACATGTACATACTTGTTGTGACGTTATTGGTAAGATGTGATAACGCGATGTTAAGCATCGTATTGATGATGATATAAGTATGTGACATGTGTGCACTCATTCATAAATCATTTGCATTGGAAGGCTAATTCCCATTGTGCGAAGATTAGCAGGCAGTCATCGTGTGCCCGTGTGGGGTGTGAGCGATGAGGCAGTAGTCGTGTGCCCATGTGGGGTGTGAGCGACTAAAGGGAAGTATCAAAGAGAGAAGTCTTGTGAATGTGATTCACGAATTTTGGTACCACGTGCATAAGAGTCTGCATGGTCTTTGTATAAATTGTGACATGTCAGGATGAAATCCGGTGTTATGATTGTTTGGTGTTATTGGTGCATACTTTTGACTTGTGATTGTGTTTGGTATGAATTGATAAATCTCAATATGCTAAGTAGGGTGGATAATTGCTTATGAAATTCTATATCTGATGATTTATAATGCTATTTAATTATGATGTAGTCTCACCCTTACTTTGATGATTTCAGGTTGAAGTAGCGGTTTAAGCGATCGGTGAGGATGACTCATAGAGTTTATCCGGTTATGTGGAGCCGTGTCGGTCATGCTCTGATCTTGTAACACTGGGGGTCGATAGTCTTAGAGTTACTTGATATACATCGTTGTCATTATTGGTTATGGATTATGTATTGTTGATTCGTTTAGATATGTTTCTTAACATTGTTAAAATGAGTTTCCGTTGTGCTAAACACATGTTTTGATATTTGGTTTAATTCTAATAAAGCATGACAAACGACTTGGTATTTTATTTATTTTATTAATTGTAACATCCTTGTTGTATAATTACTCTGATCTTTATTATATTTTTCGCGGGGGTTTTTAGAAGGGTGTTACAATAGTGGTATCAGAGCAGGTCGGTCCGTCCGGCCAATTGTCGAGTTAGTTGAGTTGCACGACAGTTGAATACTGTCGACATATTATCCCTTGGTACGCGACATGTGAGTGAATCACTGTCGGTACTTGGTTGTTTGTTGCAGAAGTTGGTTTGAAACAAGTGGGGGAGAAGCTTTGCTTCTCGGTTATGTTTCAGTTGTAAGATGATTGATTCAGTAGGCTGTTGATGGCAACAACGCAAGCGTCGTTGGAGTGTTGTTTTCCGAATCGAAGGTGACTTGAAATTAAGACTTGACTGGAAATTAAGTTGGAACATCTTGAAGAAAGATGATTAGAGGTAACTGATGATTATTCGTAGGAGAGGAAATTAGGAAGTTGCAATGTATCAGCTCTGCTGAGGGGCTGCAAAGTTGTCAATTGAGCAGCCTAGCGTCTCGGAAGAGGTTCAGCTGCAAGTTTGCAAAGAGGATTGATGTCGTAATATTTCAGAAATCGCACTTCGGCGATGGGATGTGTTGCTCAAGTTATAAGAATGTTTGGAAGTGAAGAGATATGATAAGGGGCTGTTTGGAATATGATCGAGTTGGAGAGAATGAGTTTTGGAGTGAAATTTTCGTAAGCAAAACGCAGGAATATTGCTGAATAGCTGCGGAACTTCGAAAATTCATAACTGGAGTTATGGATATCCGATTTGAGTTCCGTTTGAAGCGTCGGAAAGCTAACAAGATGAACTTTGTTATAAAAATGGTTGCAGCAGCTGTAACATATTTAATTGTGACAGGATGATATTGGAAAGAGGTGAAGTTGCGGTTACGCGTGCTCTTAGAACTAGACTTGTTTGTTGGTACGGCACGGGATGTCAGTGTCAGAGTTGAACGGATTGAAGGAATAATTAAAAGGTTTGTTGAGAAGAAATTTTAGGAATTAAGTGTACCATTTGAGGAGTTTTGGAAATATCATTTAAGGTGTCGCTGCATGGCGTCAGTGTTGCAATTTCGGACAACGATTGGAAAATTCATATCTTGAGATCCGAGTGTCTGATTTAAGTGCCATTTGGGGTATTGCAAAGCTGGCTTAATAACCATGATATATGTTGTTATTTGATGTTTAAAACTTGTTTGAAATGTGTTCCCATTATAAAAACAGAGCCGTGGGAATTTTGGGTTGTTGGGAACCGGTTCCCAGATAGAGACAACCCGGTTCCCCATAGTAAGAATCAGAGGCAAGTCATGGGAAGCAGCCAGGAACCGGTTCCTGTGTGGGAGGAACCGGGTTCTACTGTGTGTTTTTGGAAAATTGTTTTTAATTTAAAAACCCATAACTTTTGATCCTATGAGGAGATATTCTGAAGTCGGTTAAGGAAGCGCAAACTTGTTGAATAGGAATGCCTACTACCGTGATTGTTTGAAACAAAATTGAGTAGAATATGTTGTTGAGGAATAAGTTGATGAGATGTTCGGTAATAAAGATGATTTGAGTACCGATGGATTTTAGTAAGAAGTGAATTAGTAGTAGAGGTGGAATAAACTTTAGAACGGTTGAAGTCGTATTTGTGATGCTAAGTGACTATGAAGCGTTGTGTAAAATGTTTGGATGTTGGTATCTCACTGACAAGATCCAATGAGAGGGAAGTGTGCGAGTTGTAAAGACTCAGAGTGAACTATTGGACTATGACGATGTTAATGAGTTTGAGTGCAAACTCGGAAAAGGACACTATTATGTAGTAACGGCGGTTTATGCTTAAATATGGTTGTCGACTATCTATTGACAAATTGAGGACTTCACACCCTTAATCTCTTGTTGGTAGTAGATGGAATCATATGAATGAGATGAACTTGTTTTGTTACCTTAATGGTATAAGTTGTGATGGATATTAAACCGTGAGAATAATCACTCACCATGCTATGTAGACTTACGAAGAAGTGAATATGAAAGAGTGCAATATATTAGACGGTGACTTAAGACGGGTAATCATAATCGCGCAACGAAAGTGTGATGTGGAGTAGTGTTATGAGTATTACTCGTGGGCAGTGAGGAATTAATATGTCAGGAGCCTACATAGAGGATGTGTATTGATCTATATGTTGGATTTATAATCTAGTGGATGAAAGGATGTCATTTCGGAGAATTAGTACTCCTTTAAAATAATTTCCGAGATGATGAGTATGTTATTATGGATGTACTTAGTTAACGAGTATGTATTCAGCGAAGTTAAGGCGATGAGTTGATACTATATGATGCTATAATAATTTTGTACTGTTATAAGGTGTTATAGTAGATTTCCGTATATAATGAGGAATTATACTTTATGAAGAACGAAGTTGATTTAATCCTTAGAGAAGAGCGAGACTCGGTTTGAGCTATTTTGTAAGCAATGGTATATTAAGGATGATGAGTGTGATTATAATTACTTGTGTGTACTCGGTCCGATGGTGAGGATGTTTTAATAGATGTAGTAACCCAGGAATTCGTTTTTGGTGCGTGTAAGTATTGCTAAGTGGTAAATTAGTACCATGTGTGGTAAAAGGAGGATTTTAAACGAATGAGTAAAGAGAATCAGAATTGGGTAAAACTAAGAAAATCTAATTGGTAATGATGATTGTAATGAGTAATCAAAATAGAGCAGCAAAAGAGGAATGTAACGTGTTGGATAATTGCTGGTATGACTTGAGAGGAGTCAGATAGTTGAAATTCAATGGTATAGGAATGTTATTATCGAGTTCTTGAAGGAAGCAGTTGGTGAAAAGTGTAAGTATTGTTTTATCGCTCAGATGGAAAAGTGTGTCTAAGGTTGGTACGTTCGGTAGATGGAATACATTACTGCAGTGTTGATCAGGTGTGATCATACCATGGATTGTGTAATTATATTATTTAGTTATTGGGTGTATTGTATGAGTCGCACCTCGACGTTTCATTGTCATTAACCTTTTGGAGACATAGCAACTGGTAGATCTGTGGTGTGGTCAAATGCGATGTAAGAGCTGAGATTGAATGCATGAGACATGCTTTCTGTTGATTATGTCAAATTAATTTTGAGGATCGACCAGGGGAATGTTATTTAGGAAGTGGAGAGTCAGATGAAGGACTTCTATCCGGAACTTCCACTTGAAGTATGTTTTCGAGGACGAAAACTCTTTTAGTGGGGGAGAGTTGTAACACCCCATATTTTCTAATTTTAATTTAATTGGAAATTTAATTAAAGATTAAAATTATTGGTGGTTTGTGGAAAATAAATTGGAAAAGAATGGTTTGTGGTACTGGGCCAGGTGTGATATTAGTAAGAAGGAGGTGTTAAGTTAGTAAAGCTCATTACTAATTTAATGTTATTTTTATACAATAATAAGGAGATTGGGAAAAGAGAAGGTTAGAGGCAAAAGAGACAGAAGTCTGAGAACTGAAGAGTACGTGAAAGAGAGAAGAGCCAAAGGAGAAGAAGACCTTCGAAGATTCGACTCTGAGGTAAGGGGTGATTACTCTAATTATATGGTATTATGATTTTGACGATGATAGGATTGAATTAAGGAATTAGAATCTCTATTTGGGATGTTAGGTTTTGTGAAATTCCAACACTGACATGTATGATTTGATGAATTGACTGCGATTGATGATGTAGTATTGTTACATGGTGTTGTGGTATGTTGTTTGTGCATTAGAATCATGTATTTGGAGTATTTTGATGTTATTGATGATCAATTTCGTAATGGTATGAGCTGGTTTGTGTTTGGGATGCATAAGAGCCTTAAAAACCATGTTTTTCAGCTACTGGGTTCGTGGGAACCGGTTCCCATGTGGGAGGAATCGGGTTCCAGTGTTTTTAAACGTTAAAAATGGCATTTTTGGGTCCAGGAACCGGTTCCCATGTGGGACGAACCGGGTTCCAGTACAAATTCCAGCAGCACGTTTTGAAAACTGTTCTAACTTTAAAAGCTTCTAATTTTCAAACCGTAAGTCCGTTTTATATGCCGTTTTGGACGTTGTTCCTTAAATTGAATGCTTTACCATATGAAATAAAGAAAACAATAATAACTTGATTTTATTTTGAAAAGTATCGTTTCCTTCAAATGTGGTTTATTCTTGTTTTGCATAGTTGATGAGGTGCAATGAATTGTTGTTTGTATAATTGAATAGGTGTGATGATGTGTGTTGTTATAATGTGATTGCTTTTGCTTGTTATGCAAATGGATGTTGTTCGTGGTAAATATGGTTATCATGTGTTTTGATGAATGATGATGCAGATGGATGTTATTCATGGTAAATGTTGTTATCATGTGTTTTGATGAATGATGATGATTGATTTGTTTTTGAATGATGCATGATACATGTACATACTTGTTGTGACGTTATTGGTAAGATGTGATAACGCGATGTTAAGCATCGGATTGATGATGATATAAGTATGTGACATGTGTGCATTCATTCATAAATCATTTGCATTGGAAGGCTAATTCCCATTGTGCGAAGATTAGCAGGCAGTCATCGTGTGCCCATGTGGGGTGTGAGCGATGAGGCAGTAGTCGTGTGCCCATATAGGCTGTGAGCGACTAAAGGGCAGTATCAAAGAGAGAAGTCATGTGAATGTGATTCACGAATTTTGGTACCACATGCATAAGAGTCTGCATGGTCTTTGTATAAATTGTGACATGTCAGGATGAAATCCGGTGTTATGATTGTGTGGTGTTATTGGTGCATACTTTTGACTTGTGATTGTGATTGGTATGAATTGATAAATCTGAATATGCTAAGTAGGGTCGATAATTGGTTATGAAATTATATATCTGATGATTTATAATGCTATTTAATTATGATGTAGTCTCACCCTTACTTTGATGATTTCAGATTGAAGTAGCGGTTTAAGCGATCGGTGAGGATGACTCGTAGAGTTTATCCGGTTATGTGGAGTCGTGTCGGTCATGCTCTGATCTTGTAACACTGGGGGTCGATAGTCTTAGAGTTACTTGATATACATCGTTGTCATTATTGGTTATGGATTATGTATTGTTGATTCGTTTAGATATGTTTCTTAACATTGTTAAAATGAGTTTCCGTTGTGCTAAATACATGTTTTGATATTTGGTTTAATTCTAATAAAGCATGACAAATGACTTGGTATTTTATTTATTTTATTAATTGTAACATCCTTGTTGTATAATTACTCTGATCTTTATTATATTTTTCGCGGGGGTTTTTAGAAGGGTGTTACAATATAAGCTCCAATAAATTTGTTCATGTGATAATCTTCTAGATCTTTTCACAAAGTCACTCTTTAGTGGAACTTTTAACCAACTAGTGGAAAAGATTGATCTTCATCATCGAAGAAATGTTCGTTTAACTGAGGGGGAGAAATGAATCCGTTCAACTAAGAGAGAAATGAATTCAACTTAAAAAGGATATTGTAATCTTTTTCCTTGATTAGATTTTTTTCCCTGATTTTTTTTAATAAGGTTTTAACGAGGCATATTTGTTATGGACAACCAAGAGAAAGTGTTATAAATGGAATGATTATGAATGCACATCAATCTAAAAATTTTATATTTATTTCCATTTATTACATAATATCTTATAAAGAGGATTCATATTGTATTTGAATCACTCACTCATGAGAATAATATAATAAATTATCTTATTCTTTTTCTCTTCTATTGTTTTATTTGGTTTCATAACAGCTAATAAGTTTGGCAGAGTTTGTGAATTCTAGAAAAATGATCCAACAGTTTGGTCGTGGGATCTTGGCATCAGTAGGGAGGTATTGTTCAGCTTGAATGGAGTTGCAGCCAGCCAACTGAAGAAATTGGAAAATATTTTGGTAGAAATCGATCTCAGACAAGAACAAGACATCATCAGGTGGTGGCCAAGACATGAAGGAAATTATACTATCAAGTCTTTCGATGACAAAGCTAGAGAAAAAATTACAAGGTCTGATTTTTTGCAAAAGGATCAATCACAAACTTTCAAACACATATGGAAAGCTGCAGTACCCTCAAAGATTCGAGTGTTTGGTTGGAGAGTTGTAATCAACAGGCTGCCGTCAAGAGATCAATTGGTCAAGAGAGGAATTATACAAGACAATGACAACAAGTGTTGTGTATTGTGCTTTAAGGAGGATGATGACAACCTTTTACATCTGCTTTTCAATTGCAATTTTAGTAATATTGTGTGGAGTATAATAGAAAGTTGGCTAGGGATACAAGGAGGCGAGATGGGCTCGATATTGCAACATTTCTTTTGGTTTGATTTGCAATTAAAACTGCGGGTGAAGAAGAAGATTAGAAGTTCTATTTGGTTGGCTGTGTTATAGTGTTTATGGAAGACGCAGAACGATGTTCTTTTTAATGGTCTGATACAAAACATAGAAGACGTAATCAACAGGTGCAAATTGTTATCTTGGCTTTGGCATAATTTGAACACAAACCATTCATCTTTTATTTCTTACTATGATTGATTTTGGTATCCTAATTGATGGAAGTTGGTATATTTAATTGAGTTTGTTGATTTCTTTCTTATAAGACCATTTACAATGGTTTCAACACTCAACATCCACTTTTTCAACTCCCAACACTCCACATCATTTTCTCTCTCTTCCACCTAATAACTCAACACTCATTCAACTTTTACCTTCTCCAATGTTTTTTCACTCAACACCCTACCCCACCACTTTTTATTTTCATATTCTTATTTAAATTTTATTTTTATTTTTATAATTACATAAAATTACAATTATCGATTAAAATTAAATTAAAATAATAAATACTTAACAATTTATTTTTTAATTTTTTGTAATAAAAACAAAATTTATTTAAATAATTGGATACGATACAAATCATATTAAATTAAATTAAAATACAACACACAAGATAATTGATTGGAATTTTGAATATATATGTTAATTTGTAATTCCTTGTGTCGAAGCTGTTACTCGAACACAAGGTGTGTCGAAGTGTGTAACAGTTTGTTACACATAAGTTTGTTTTAAATCTAGATAGATTTGATTTAGATTTAAAATAGATTAGATTTGATTTAGCTCCAAAATAGGTATTTTGGGCTTTTATAGTTTTGGGCTTTGGCTTAGGGAGAAAGCTAACCTAAATCTATAAATAGGGAGTAACCCTCATTAGTTTGTAATCAAGTCAAATAATTTGTATTCACAGAAGTTGCAGTTGCAAGTGAATAACAGAATTTCCACAGATTGTGGGCAGAGAGAAACTCTGCAGAAAATACTTTCTTCTTCTCTTTAATTTCCGCAAACCCTAATCCTACTTTTGTTCTTATTTTCTTCATTGTCATCTTTAACGATAAGGAATTACTCAAAGGTTTGAGAGTCTAATTCCAACATCTGGTATCTAGAGCTCCGGTTAATCGATTCAAGGCAAGAAGAATGGCGATGGCAAAGAATCATCCGAATGGGCATTTTCCAGCAACACTACCAATTCTGAAAGTAGATAACTATGAGAATTGGTGCAAGCAGATGAAGGTTGTATTCTGTTGTCAAGATCTTTGGGATCTTGTAAAAGAATGGGCAGAACCGCTTGCAGAAGGTGCGAAGGAGGAAGAAAAGGCTGCTTATAAAGAATTGAAGAAGAAAGATTATAAAGCTCTCTTTATAATCCATCAATGTCTGAGTCCAGATAATTTTGAAAAGGTTAGTGATATAGAATCTTCAAAAGAAACTTGGGAGATTCTTGAAAAATCTTTTGGAGGTGCAGAAAAAGTGAAAGAGGTGAGGTTACAAACTCACAAGAGAACATATGAATTGCTTCAGATGGAAGATAGCGAAAGCATAACTGATTTCTTCACTAGGATTACGAAACTAGTGAGTCAAATCAAGATATGTGGAGAAGTATTAACAACAAGAGCTGTTGTCTCAAAGATTTTGAGATCTTTGGCTCCTAAGTTCGACCACATCGTGGTAGCCATAGAAGAGTCGAAGGACTTGTCGAAATTGACAAAAGAAGAGCTTCAAGGGACACTTGAATCTCATGAACAAAGAATGGCTAAAAGAGCTGCGGGCAAGTCGAAGAGCGATGTGGCTCTGCAGGCTCAGTCAGCAAACGAAAAGAAAGGCAAAGGAAGCTGGACTGGAAATAGAGGTAGAGGTGGCTACAACAATTCGACTAGTCGAAATCAGCAAGAAGGAAATTGGTCGAATCAGAGAAAACCCTCATATCAAGGCAACCAGAGAGGTGGTGCTGCAGGTAGAGGAAGAGGTGGTGGTCGAAAGTCTGACAAGAGTCACATTCAATGTTTCAACTGTCAGAAGTATGGTCATTATTCGACAGTTTGTCCAGAAAAGAATAAAAGTCAAGAAAGTGATGCAAAGCTTGCAAAACAAGAAGAAGAAGAGATGTTGCTGATGGTCACAACAAAAGATGAAGATAAATTCAAAGACCAATGGTACTTGGATTCAGGATGCTCATCACATATGTCTGGAAGGAAAGATTGGTTTGTCAACATAAAACCCTCAATAAAGAACATGGTGAAATTTGCAAATGACAATACTCTAGCAGCTGAAGGTATTGGTGATGTAATGATTACGAGGAAAGATGGAAAGAGGTCAGTAATTTCCAATGTGTTGTACATACCAGGCATGAAGAGCAACTTACTCAGCATTGGACAGTTGGTCGAAAAGAACTACAAGGTTTCGATCGAAGATAAGATGATGAGAGTTGTCGATGCAAATGGGAGGTTAATCTTGAAGGCTCCTATGTCACAGAATAGAACCTTCAAGATCGAACTCAATGTGATGGAGCACGAGTGCCTTGCAACTGCAGCTAGCAGAGATGAATGGATATGGCACTATCGACTAGGCCATCTCAACTTCAATGACATCAAAGACTTGAAAAGAAAGAATATGGTTTCAGGACTGCCAGAAATCGACATTCCAAATGAGGTATGTGAGGAATGTGTGCAGGCAAAGCAGCACAAGAATAGCTTCAGCAAGGATGCAGGAAGCAAGTCGAAGGCAATCCTTGATGTCATATACTCTGATGTATGTGGACCAATCCAGGTGGATTCGAATGGAGGTAACAAATACTTTGTTACATTCATAGATGATTTCAGTCGAAAATTATGGACTTACCTGATCAAGAAGAAAAGTGAAGTGATCGAGGTATTTGTCAAGTTCAAATCTATGGTCGAAAGACAAAGTGGTCGAAAGCTCAAGGTTTTAAGAACTGATGGTGGTGGAGAATATGTGTCGAAAGATTTCGACATGTTATGTGAGAAAGAAGGGATTGTGCATGAGGTGGTGCCACCCTACACTCCACAGCAGAATGGAACTGCAGAAAGGAAGAATCGAACCATCATGAATATGGTAAGAAGTATGTTAAAAGGCAAGCATTTACCTAAAGAATTTTGGGGAGAAGCAGTGTCGACTGCAACATACATTCTAAACAGATGTCCGACAAAGAAGCTAGAAGGAATTACTCCAGAAGAATGTTGGTCTGGTGTGAAGCCTAGCTTGAGCCATCTGAAGGTATTTGGATCTATAGCACATAGACATGTGCCAGATCAGTTGAGAAGGAAACTTGATGACAAGTCGAGTCAAATGATACTTATAGGATATCATTCGATTGGAGGATACAAGTTGTTCGACCCAGTGAACAAGCAAGTAGTGATCAGCAGGGACGTGATCATAGATGAGCTTAAAGAATGGGATTGGACTGAAAATGTCAAGAAGGATTCAGTGAGAATTCTTTATGACGAACCAGCTACTGAAGTCGAAAGAGAGGAAATTCGACAAGAAGAAGTCAGAGGTGATGCAGGCTCAGGCAGACCTCAGAGAACAAGACACATGCCTGCAAAATTGCAAGAATGTGTGATTACATCAGATGATGTAGTCAATGATGAAGGTGAGCTGGTACATTACGCTTTCTACGTAGATGTCGAACCTGTCAATACAACTGAGGCATTGAAGGATTCGAAGTGGGTGAAAGCTATGAATGAAGAATTGAAGTCCATCGAAGACAACAATACTTGGTCACTTGTCGAATTGCCCCAAGGCAAGAAAGCAATTGATGTGAAGTGGGTATACAAGGTGAAATGTAATCCCAAAGGTGAAGTGACTCGATACAAGGCAAGGCTTGTGGCAAAAGGATTTCTTCAGAAGGAAGGAATTGACTTCGATGAGGTCTTTGCACCTGTTGCCAGGATCGAAACGATCAGGTTGGTTGTTGGTCTGGCGAACATGAACAATTGGCACATGTGTCAAATGGACGTTAAATGTGCATTCTTGAATGGACCCTTAGACGAAGAAGTCTATGTTTCACAACCAGTCGGGTTTGTGAAACATGGCGAAGATAGAAAAGTGTACAGGCTGCATAAAGCCCTGTATGGGCTGAAGCAAGCTCCAAGAGCTTGGAATAAGAAGATCGACAGTTTCCTAAGCGAGAAAGAATTTGTGAAGTGCACAACTGAACATGGGGTATATGTAAGAAGAAGCAAGAGTGAATTGCTTATACTATGTCTCTATGTCGATGACTTGTTGATAACAGGTAGCTGCAAGAAAGAGATCGAAGGCTTTAAAGGTGATCTCAGCAAGGAATTCGAAATGTCGGATTTGGGAGAAATTTCATACTTCCTTGGCATCAAATTCTACAAGAGTAGTAGAGGCTTGATGATGCATCAAAGAAGATATGCAAGTGAAATTCTCAAGAGATTTGAGATGGAAGAATGCAATTCGACTTCGACACCTGTTGAAACAAGATTGCAACTGTCGAAGAACCCAGATGAAGAGGATGTCGACCCAACCCAATACAGAAGACTTATTGGGTCATTGAGATACCTTTGTCACACAAGGCCTGACTTAGCATACAGTGTAGGTATGATAAGTAGATTCATGCAGAAGCCAAAGGTATCACACCTAGCAGCGGCGAAGAGGATACTGAGGTATCTGAAAGGAACTCTCGACTATGGCATTCTATTTCCTGCAGCTGATGAGGGAAAAGAATGCAAATTAGTGGGTTACACCGACTCGAGTTGGTATACTGATGCTGAGGATCGAAAATCCACAGCTGGTTATGTGTTTATGCTAGGTGGTGCACCAGTTGCTTGGAGTTCGAGAAAGGAACCAGTAGTGGCACTATCATCATGCGAAGCAGAGTACATAGCTGCTTCTCTTTGTGCATGTCAAGCAACGTGGATGGTGAACTTGGTCGAAGAAATAACAGGTAAAGATCATGGAGCAATTACCATGAAGATCGACAGCATGTCAGCTATCAATCTGGCGAAGAACCCGATAGCACATGGTCGAAGCAAGCACATTGAAATGAGGTTCCACTATCTTCGAGAGCAGGTAGCTAAAGGGAAGATGAATTTGGAACACTGCAGGACTGAGAATCAGATTGCAGATATCATGACAAAGGGAGTGCTGGTTGAAATATTCAGAAGACTAAGAGCTATGATGAATGTAGATAGCTTAGACACAATGAATTAGGTGGTGTGTTAATTTGTAATTCCTTGTGTCGAAGCTGTTACTCGAACACAAGGTGTGTCGAAGTGTGTAACAGTTTGTTACACATAAGTTTGTTTTAAATCTAGATAGATTTGATTTAGATTTAAAATAGATTAGATTTGATTTAGCTCCAAAATAGGTATTTTGGGCTTTTATAGTTTTGGGCTTTGGCTTAGGGAGAAAGCTAACCTAAATCTATAAATAGGGAGTAACCCTCATTAGTTTGTAATCAAGTCAAATAATTTGTATTCACAGAAGTTGCAGTTGCAAGTGAATAACAGAATTTCCACAGATTGTGGGCAGAGAGAAACTCTGCAGAAAATACTTTCTTCTTCTCTTTAATTTCCGCAAACCCTAATCCTACTTTTGTTCTTATTTTCTTCATTGTCATCTTTAACGATAAGGAATTACTCAAAGGTTTGAGAGTCTAATTCCAACAATATATATATATATATATATATATATATATATATATATATATATATATATATATATATATATATATATATATATATATATATATATATATATATATATATATATATACCCACATGTATATATACACACACATATATACATGTGTGTGTATATATACATGTGGGTATATATATATATATATATATATATATAATTATTATTATTTAATGTCAATTAACACGACAAGAAAAAACACTTTGCTAAAGAATCAACATGCGAAGCTGCCAGGTTGATGACTTAGAAACGCGTGGTCCAATGTTTACGTGGCGAGGTCCTGTCTTTCATGGAGGGCAACGTATATACGAGAAATTGGATCGTGCCCTTAGTAATGATAAATGGAGATGTAGTTTTCCGGAAGCTTATGTAAAAGTTTTGGCTCGTGTTGAGTTTTCGGATCACCATCCCATCCTCATAGTTCCAACTATTATTGCTAATGAGAGGAAAGTTAAACCCTTCAGATTTGAGAATGCGTGGCTCCTCAAAGATACGTATCATGATATGATTAAGCAAGTTTGGAACAATGAGGACAACTTTCTGCATAATATCAGCAATATTAGAGAAGGAATCAAAGAGTGGAAGTATGAAACCTTCGATGAAGTTAGAAGAAGGAAAGCTATAACTATGCATCGGTTAGAAGGTATTCAAAAAAAGCTTCAACAGAATCACAATTATGGAGGTATGAAAAGAATAGAAGCTAAACTTCAAGAAGAGTTAAGTAGTATTTTGAAGCAAGAAGAGCTTATGTGGTTTCAGAGGTCTAGAACTAAATGGTTGGCCGATGGAGACCGTAATACTCGGTATTATCACATGAAAGTAATTACGAGAAGGAAGAGAAATAAAATTTTAATGTTGAAAGATGATGCAGGAAATTGGGTGGAGGATAATAATGTGTTGGAGCAACTGGTTACAAATTATTTCAAGACCATGTTTGATAGCAGTAAGCTTTGTTGTCAATGGTTCCAAACTGATATATCTTACCCAAGGATTAGTGATGAGGTAGTAAACAGATTGGCTGAAGATATTAAGATGGAGGAAGTTAAAAAAGCTTTATTTGCTATGAAACCGTGGAAGGCGCCTGGCCCCGACGGTTTCCCGGCCGGTTTCTATCAAAAAGATTGGGAGACTGTAGGTGTAAGCGTTTGTGAGTTTGTCAAGAATGTTTGGAAAACTCCGAGTACTATCAGTGATGTGAACAAAACTGATATTTGCTTGATTCCGAAGGTGGTACAACCCCAAGTGGTCAATCAATTCCGACCAATTTCTCTCTGTAATACCATATACAAGATTGTTACGAAGGTGATCGTCGATAGGCTTAAACCTCATATGCAGTTCCTTGTTTCCCCTTTCCAAACAGGATTTGTCCCTGGGAGATCTATACACGAAAACATCATCATTGCAACTGAAGCAATGCACAGTATGGCTAAAAAGAAGGGCAAGAAAGGATACTTTGCTATTAAAATTGATCTTGCTAAGGCCTATGACAAGATCAATTGGGAGTTTATTTGGCGTGTTCTTACTGAGATAGGATTACCAGACAATATGATAAATATTATTATGCATGGTGTTTCGAGCGTCGAGACCAATATTAATTGGAATGGAAACAGAAGCGAGTATTTTCGTCCCAAGCGTGGCATCCGCCAAGGGGACCCAATGTCACCGTACCTTTTCGTGTTATGTATGGACAAATTGTCTCACATCATTGAGCAGGAAGTTCAAAAGAAGAATTGGAGAGGCGTGCAACTAGGTACGAGAGGATTTCGCATCTCTCACCTGATGTTTGCAGATGATCTCCTTCTGTTTGGAGAAGCGAATGAGAGACAATTGAATTGTGTGATCAACTCCCTCGAAATATTTTGCAAGCTGTCAGGTCAAGAAGTTAGTAAGGAGAAATCTAGTATTCTTTTTTCTGATAACGTGAAAAGAAGCATGAGGGTGAAGCTGGTGCATTTGTCTGGCTATCGGGAGACAAGTAACTTTGGTAAATACCTTGGCGTCCCGCTGCGTGGAAAGAATCTGAAGAGGCAGGATTATAGCTATATTATTGATCAGATTTCTGCCAAGCTAACAAACTGGAAAGCGAGAAATCTTTCTATGGCGGGTAGAATTATTCTCGCGAAGAGTGTCATTGAGGCTATTCCTACGTACCCTATGATGACTAACATCCTTCCGAAGGCCTGTTTAAAGGACATTCAGCGCCTGCAACGTAACTTTGTTTGGGGAGACACTGAAGTTAAAAAGAAAGTGCATGCTGTCAATTGGGAAACAGTTACCCGAAGCAAGGGAAATGGTGGACTGGGCCTTCGAAATCTCGAGAACATGAATCAAGCTTGTATTATGAAGCTTAGTTGGAAAGTGATGAATAATGATGATGATCTTTGGTGTAAAATTCTTCGAAGCAAATACCATATGGAGAGCTTTAGAGGAAATATTTGCAGTAAGAATTCTGACTCACATGTTTGGCGGGCTATAGTGAATTGCATACCGAATATGCTGGAAGCTAATGTGTGGATGATTGGTAACGGAGCTGATATCCATGCTTGGAATGACTGTTGGATTGGCATGGGTAAGAAGATTACCGATTTCCAAGTGGACATCCCAAGAGAGTTGCTTAATGCTAGGGTGTGTGATCTTACTAATGAAGATGGAGATTGGAACTGGGGTCTGTTGAAAGATTGGATGCCTCCTGATCTTTGTTATGCGATTCAAGCTATCTTACCCCCACTGGCTTCGGACGAGAAAGACTCTATTCGATATGGTGGAATTATGAAGGGAGATTTCTCTGTTGGAAATGCCTATAGAGAACTGCAGCATGATGCAGGTGAAGAAAATGATGCTATATGGCAGGATATTTGGAGCTTGCAGGTCCCGGAGCGTGTTCGGGTTTTCATCTGGTTACTCACGCATGATAGATTGATGACGAACTATCGTAAAAGTATGTGTGGTATGGGTGATGCGGCTTGTGAGTTGTGCGGAAATGTGTGTGAATCTGCTTTACACGCTGTTAGGGACTGCAGAGTTGTGCAACAGATGTGGGACAAGATTGTTCCAAGTGATTTAGCTAACGTTTTCTATGCAGGTGACTTGCAGGTTTGGATAAGAATGAACATGAACTACCATGGTATAAATCAAGACTGGAGCGAGATTTGGGCGATCGGTTGCCATGCTTGTTGGAATTGGAGAAACAAAGACATTCATATGGACAACCACTCAAGACCTTACAAACCGGAGCGCGTTATCATGGACAGAAAACAACAATACATCCTTGCAAATTCTATAAAGCAAAATATTGTGAAAAGACAGGTTACTATAGAGCATGTCGCCTGGATTCCTCCGCAACCAGATTTTGTAAAGCTGAATGTTGATGGATCTTGTGGCAAAGATAGCTTATCAGGCTGCGGTGGTGTCATTCGAGACAGTCGGGGTCGTTGGCTTTGCGGTTTCGCCAAGCATATTGGTTACTGCAACGCGTTCACAGCAGAGACGTGGGCAATTTATGAAGGCCTCAAGCTCACATTGGCTAGAGGACACATGAAGATTATAGTTAATATGGATGCGAAGAAGGTTATCGAAGAAATTTTACGGAAGGATAACAAAAGGTCCTCTGAGTGTGCGTTGATCCGGCAGATTAGATTGCTTATGGCCAATCATGATGTGGTCATCTTAGAGCATACGTTTCGGGAGGCTAACTCCATAGCTGACAAGCTTGCGAGAGATGCGAGGCTGTTAAACACAGGATTACAAGTCTTTGAAGAGGCTCCTGATCATCTCATGGTTCTTCTTCAAAAGGATGTTTCAGGGATTCCTTTAGATAGAGTTGTTGCTTTTTAGTTTTTTTTTTTGCGTTCTTGGGTTTAGGCCCTCCTTCTTATCAAAAAAAAAAAAAAAAGAATCAACATGCGACTCTAGTGGTTGGTTGCTCCTCACACAAACTAGAAATATTAGGAATTGAGAATATAGCTTTTACAATATTTTCCTAAAACTCCATAGCATTTATGGTAAATCTATAGTTGATGTAAATCCTATATAATCCTTCTTATTCAACATTATACCTGTGAGTCTGTGATTTTTGATCTAAACATTATCGATGACAATTTTATTCAAATTAATTTCAACTAACACCTTGTAAATCTTAATCTTTTATGCTTGTATGCTTGACATTTATAATGTTACAATCAATCTTGATCGGACTATCGACAACGATTGTTAAAGTCGACAATGCAGTTTCATCATAATACAAGAGGAAATTTCATTACCCACCTCCCTCTTTTCTTGGCCACCTCCGGTGAAAAACCTAAAATACCCTCACTTCGGAAATGCATTTTCAAAACTTTTTCAAAATTTGTCTTATTTAGGAAATGCACTTCCGAAAATACGAAAAAAAGGTGTTTTCGGAGATGCATTTCCGAAAACACCCCTTTTTTGGGTTTTCGGAAATGCATTTCCGAAAACACCTTTTTTTTTTTGGGAGGGGGGTGTGTTCGGATATACACTTCCGAATTTTTTTGGAAGGGGGTGTCTTCGGATATACACTTCCGAATTTTTTTGGAAGGGGGTGTCTTCGGATATACACTTCCGAATTTTTTTGGGAGGGGGGTGTCATATACACTTCCGAAATATTCCAAGACCAAATTGGTCTTGGAATGTTTCGGATATACACTTCCGAAAGAATTCCATAATTATTAAAAAATTAAAATCAAGGTGAATCAATACAATTAATAGGTATAAAATCAAGGTGAATCAATACAATTAATAGGTATAAAATTTCCTAAACAATTTTAAAGTTAAAAATTATTTTACTAACTTATATAAATCAAAAACATCTTAATTTCATAAGTAAATTTTGAATTATTTAAAATTAAATATAATATAAATATAAATATAATATATATTATAAATTAAAACACTCATGTTTTAATTTTTATAATTATTATATAAATGTATAAATATATTTATAATGAATATATAATAATTATTATATAAATATATAATAATTTTTATAAATATATAATAATTATTATAATTATTATATAAATATATAAATATAGAAATTAAAACACTCATTTTTTTAATTATTTTTGTAAATATATAAATATATAATAATTATTATAAATATATAATAATTATTATAAATATATAAATATATAAATAAAAAATTATAACTCATTTTGTAAGTGAAATTATTTTAATTTTTTTAATTAAAATTATTTTAAATTTTAAAATATGAATCAAAATAGAAATATATAATAATTATTATTCATAATTCATAAATTATATCAAAATATATAATTATTATTATTCATTACTCATAAATTATATCAAATTTATGATAATTAAATTAATTAATATCCTAAAATTAATTTTTGGGATTTTTTTTAGATTTTTTTTTTTGGTTCGGAGATGCATCTCCGAATTAGTCAAAATCTCAATTTTTGGGATTTTTTCGGAAATGCACTTCCGAAGTCTGAAAAAATTTAGAAAAAAAAAATATTTCGGAAATGCATTTCCGAAGCGGGGTAAAATGGGGTTTTCGCTGGGGGTGGCCCCATAGAGAGGTGGGTAAAGAAAAAATCAATACAAATTCAAACTTGAAAAATGAATCCAAACCCCAATACAATCAATTGTTTCTTGACTCTAGATTTTTGTTTTTTATTTAAATTTTTAGCTTTTTAATATATTTTAACTTTATAAAAAATATAAAATGTCTTTTTTTTTACGTTCAACATTAAAAGAATATTTATTTTATTGATAGCGAATAGACTAAGCAGAGCCATTTTAAGGGCAACAAACATAGACATTTTAAAACTTTAAAAGTCTTGTGTAAATTAATCATACAATGAGACGATATGCCCGGGTATAAACACTTCCCATTACACTTTTTCAGGAAACATTCTAGCGATAATGGAAGAGCACCATGACATAACTCCCCTCTTGAATCCCTTATCAACCACTCGTAAGAATCTTTAACCGATGAGATGACATGTTGGATAGTTGTAGTCATTGGTGTTGGTGGCTATGTGGCAGCCCTTGAACAAAGAAAGTGTTGATGAAGAACGAAACTTGAAAACTCAAAGCGTGTGAATTTCACACTAACCTTTAGGAATAATTCGCCTCCACCAATTATTGTATATTGGATGCAATTGAGTTTAACGGCGAATTCCCTTCAGGATACTTTGAATTCCTTAATGTGAATTGCACAAACACACTAAGCGTATCTTTTGGTAATAGTTTACGGAAAAATATTTTCTACACTTTACTCATGCATTAGTAAAGTGAAAGAATGATTTTATTATAATTTAAATGGTGAAAAAATGGATGTGAATATTTCTACTTTCGTTTCCTTTATGCTTTCCAAATATCACTTATTTATAGACAGTGGCGGAGGAACGTGGGGGCGGGAGGGTGCCAGTGCACCCCTCAATTCCTCAAAAGTAACCTTTTTTAATATATTATAGTTGTTTTAAAAAAAATCTCTTGCTTAGTTTTATTTCTTTACTGTTATGTTCTAATACATGAATATTGATTCGGGTTGCTTTATTTTCAATGGTCTAATAATAAATTTTGTGAGTTATAATAAATTGATTTAAAAAGTTCTTTAATTATATTAAATTAATAATTTTATTCATAAATTATCTTTTAAATATATTTTTAACTATAATTTACTTAAATAATTTGACTCAAAATATTCTTAAATTAACTATATTTAATTTAAAAAGTGTTAGATGCAAAATGGTTTTTCTCTAGTTTAACAATTGATATTTTTATGTTTGTATTTTAAATTGATTATGCATATTATATATGAGTATGCAAATCCTAATGTCATTTAAAGTTTTTTAAGTTTTTTCCATGTTGGTATTAGACAAATTTGATTTAATGTTTTGATGTGTATTGGTGTTACATTAATTTGACTTTAGTGTTTTGGTAATTTAATTATACTTTTTTTACAAAGAAGTGGTGCTTATTTAAAAAATTAAGAGATGGAAAATTGATTGTTAATTTATGCATGTTTCATCTATTTTAAAAGCTAACTCTTGCCAATAATTAGTTGTAATTGATTTGTATATATTCTTAAGAAGAGAGGCAATAGTTGAGCATTCGAAATTGATATTCTTTTAAGGAAAACATCCAAAAAAATTGTATACATTTGTATGGATTAAATTTTTTTTTTACGGCACCCCTTAAATATTAAGGCAAGATCCGCCACTGTTTATAGATAAGTTTGTGTCATTTGGTGAGGAGAGACACCCTTTTAATGCAATCTTGCATCTGAACAGTGAACCATTATATTGTTTAACATTCAGAGTTGTTCACAAATGTTGTGTTGGTTCAGTTGGCAATGCAGGTGCTATTTTACCGAAGGGTTGCGAGTTTGAATTCGGCTGTTGTTCATTTTGATTCAATTTTGTTACCGTTAGGAAAACAAAATTAATTCAAAAAATGTCTTGCCCGAGTATTCTACCGTTAACCTTAAGACACTTAGGAATCTTTCTTACCACTGAACCAAACAACTTACTTGCATTATATTTCTAGTAGAAATATATATTACTTAGAAAAACAACTTCCAAATAATATTTTGGAAATTACTTACAATCCCCCACCATTTACAAAATATAACTAAATCTCATATTTTTGGAAATATCATGGTTTCAGATAATGGTATCTTACAATTTGAATCATTACTTAGTAAATTGAGTTTTCACTCATCCCCGAATAAATTGAGAGACAAGCTTTGAACCAAATATTCATTAGAACAAGCGTACACAATTCACACATGATATCTCGGTACTATCAAAAGAATCATAAAACTGACACATTTAATACGGCCTTGTGTCACGTATCCTTTTCACGAGAATTTAAGAGCAAAGCCCTTTAACTCTATGAAGCGCCCCCACTTCGTTCTCGTATAGGTAGACTATATCAAAAATGTACTCATAATTAAGTATTCCAGCAAACATATGTTATATGTCTATTAAGAGGAATATGTCGAATAACGAATCTAACATACCGTTAAGAATATGGCCCATGCAAATGTAATCATCATTTTCCCATTTTCGCCTCTCTCTTGTTTCAGTGATTGATTATTCTTCCCTTTCTACTGGTCTTGTTGTATTCAGAACATATACCACTTTCAAAGTTGTAAGCAAAAATTTCATCTTTTTCTGCCAACGGATAAAGTTTCCTCCATCAAACTTATCCAATTTCACAAAATTAGATGTCATTTCTTTGAGTGATGTCGCTGAAGGTGGAGAAAAACACAAGAAATGGGGGATCGAATTGTAATATTTGCTAATTAAAATTCCCTTTATTTAAGTTCTTTTCTTTCTTATTCAAATCTCATTTGTTGGATATGCTTTTGTTTTGTGGAAGCATGCTTGGAATGGAGTTGCATAACCAATGAGATGTTCATTTTAACTTTTGTGTGTCATCAGAACTTTTGACTGGTCTCAGTACAATTCTGAAGAGCTTTTGCTTGAATGTTCTAAGTTAAAACGAATAGTACAGAAAGTAAAAGACACATTCATTTTTATCCTGGTTCACCTTTTGTATATGGCTACCTCCAATCCACCTTCCTTAGGTGATTTTCCTCTCAACTGAGGTATTAATCCACTATAACCAAATCATGATTGCAACTGCACGATCCTCCGTCGTGACTAACAATCCTGCACAGCCAACTGTTGTGACTAACCTTGCACAAGCTACCCGCGAGTGACTAACCCCTAGATGACTCAATCGTTCAGTGATCCCATCTGGATATAACGTTCATCAATCTAGTAACCTACACAATAACATGTTGTAACTAACTTCCTGCACAGCTACCTGTTGTGAATGGATGCAATGGATTGTTCAGTGATCTCCACGAGATATAACATCCATTGACTCCTGGACTCCTGACCTTCACTTGGTCTCCAAGAGATTTCCACAATGACCGCAACCAATTGTCTTCTCAAGCTTCTGACCTTGACTGATCGCTCAAGGCATCTTCTGGAGATTTACAAGTGTGCTTCTTATTCAAGAAAATGGTCTCTTATTCTCAATACGTATGTTTACGACCCACTGACTAGAAGTCGCTTCTGGAGCCTAAACATCCTATTTGAAGTTCGTAAGATATAACACACTACGAGCAACAACTCTATGTGTTTTATATTTAAATACAAGAATCAAATATCTTGCAGTCTTCTTTTCTTTAACTTTTGAATGAGATCTTTGCTTGTCTGTTGATAAGCAGAATATGAGTATCAACTCCAGATGTTAAGTGCTTCTTCATGCTGATCTTTGTCTTCCAATCTTCTTAAGCTGATTTATAGCAACAGCTTTATTGTCAATTGCTTCTGATTTGATCTTCATCTTCTAAAAGCATATTTAGAGTGGCAACTCTATTTTGAGATGATTCTTTAGGTTATCTTCATTTTATTCTGAAAGAAAATTAAGAGCAACAGCTCTTTTATGGATTGCTTATTTCGGGATTGGTCTTTTCTTGTCTGAATAAGGAGATTTGAGCTTCAGCTCTTGAAATTAATTTCTTCTTGTAAGGCCATCTTCTTCTCATCTTCTTAAGCAAATATGGAGCATCAGCTCTCATGTTAATTTCTTCTTGTGAGTAGATCTTCATCTTCTTCTTGACATTGATTATATAGCTTGTTACAGCTCATAACTCATTTAATGAACTCAAGAAAACATAAAACACTTCTTCGAGCAACAACTCGGGGTATTTAGTTTCTCATGTCATTTAAAGTGAACAGTGTATGAGTTGATCAAGTATTGGTAAACTTCTAATAACTCAATTGGAGAATACTGCTTAATAGTAGAGATTTCTTTTTCACATTATTATGATTTCTTCAGATAGGCTTAAGTTAGTGTATGACAACACTATGGATTATTTAATCACATACTAAGTATATGTTGCCTCTTGTGTAATTTCTGAAGCATGGTTTCTTGTAGTTTCTTTTCTGCTTTTCATGCTCATCTTCTCTCTAGAGATTTTCTCTCAAGGTTTCTCCTTTTTTGCACTCTGGTTGCACCATACACACTTTGGATACTCACTTAATGCACTTTGGGTGTACGAATGGACACACATTCAAGTTTGAAGTTTGATCAATATATATAGCTTGGTGTGTTATCGTTGGAATCTAGCTGTTGCAATTGTTTGAATATTGCTTTGAATGCCTTCGTCTCAATTGGCTTATGAATGAAAAGTGTTTCTCTTGGCAGAACCTTATCTTCAACATGATGATTATAGTGGATGGTGTGTTTCTTTGGTTAAGCTTTGTCTTTCCAACGCGATGCATGTGGATTGCTTCTTCAGTCAACCTTGGGAGTTATTCCTTTTAAATATTGTAACCATTTTGCTTATGATGATGTTTCTAACAGGAAACAATGGCAAACATGTAGGTAAAAACGGCTCACTTGAAAGTAGCTTCAATTCAAGTTCTAGCAAGACAATGAATTCACCTTATTTAGAAGACACAGATAATGAGTCCCCAAAAAAGAAAAATACAAACATGCTGAAGAAGATTGGAGTGTTATGGAGGAAGAATCATCATTAAGCTGTTAACCTATATGATATTTTGTTGTGCTCTTTATTCTTATTGGGTGTTGTTATTTTAGTTAGGAATTATTAGCTGGTACCAACTTTGAGTTATGACCATTTAGTTCCTCCTGACAATGAAATGGAGCAATGTATTAATGCTAATGATGTTGTCAATTTGTTCAACTACTATGGGACTTATTGTATTTGCTTTAACAAGGAAGTTCTATGTTGATGTCAAGATTACTGATGGAGTTCTGAGATCAATGCCGTATTATTTCAATTAAAAAAAAAGATATATTGTTTCTTTCAAATTAGTTATTAGTGGCCAATTTAGTCACTATGGGTATCTAATGTTTTTTAATTTGGTCTATATGTTACTCTGTACTTTATCGGTGTTGTTAGTAGAAGTTAATTGTCACATGGATAACTACTCAACCTTTAAATTGGAAATGTACATTTCTCAACCTTTAAAAATTTCTCAGTCTTTGGTGATTAAAAAATGAGGGAAATGTATATTTATCAATGGATAAAATGAAAATATTTTCTTATCACGAATATAAACATAAATATATTAATTTATATACTATTAATATATAGTATAATATAATATTGTGATAGCAATCTATTTTATAAAAAATCAATTCCATAATAGTATAATTTAGTTTTTTATTTAGATAATTTTTTTTATATTTCACGGGTCACTATCAACATAATATAAAAGTTAAAAACATTGTTGCTGAGCCGTGTTATCCATTGGCCATGTTATCCATTGTTGTTGAGCCGTCAATTATTAAATTCAACACTTAGCCCTATTTTGCTCTTGTGTTCTTGACATATCTTAAAAAAAATTGTGGATCATTATTTTAAATTAGAACATAATTTTCATATTAATATCTTATTAGTAAAACTTTTTTTAAAATAGTTAATTTCCATTTTATAAATGCAATTTGGCCAAACTTCCTTACTTCACATTTTTCGTATCGTTCAAAAAATACTACACCACAATTAATGCACCCGGACGGCAGCACGGGTCTCTGACTAATTTAATATAAAAAATTCAATTCACTTGCTTTTTATCTTTTTTTTTTTTTTGTAAAACACTTGCTTTTTATCTTTAAAATATAAGATATGCTCCTTTTTCTTCTTTACATTTATTGAACACTTAATATTTCCTCTTTAATGCATGAAGAAAATTGCATTTTATTAACATAAGGAAAATTCTTTAGAGGCTCATGAAAAATAGTACTCCCTCCGGTCTCAATTATAAGCAAACATTTAATTTTTAGATTCATTCAACAATCAATGTATTAAGTCTAATAATAGACTAAATACATTGATTGTTGAATGAATCTAAAAATTAAATTTTTGCTTATAAATGAGACCAGAGGGAGTACAAGGTTTTGAGCGCGAGAGCCAATCTACACTGAGGAATTTTTTATCACATCATAGGAAAATGATGTCTATGTTGTATGTGGTAGTCGATCAGCCAAATAGAAGTACATATGTCCCATAGCTCCAGTGAGAAATTCATTTTTATATTTGGATTCCATTGTCACAATTTCCCCATCATTAATCTTGATTGAACCTGGTTTTGGATAACATCCAGACATTCCAACAGCATATCCTTCCTCATTTCCCGCTTCAATTCCTGTTCCGTATCTTGGTGTTGATGTACATAATGTCCTTCCATCCTAATTTATTAATCGAAAAAAATTAAAGACTTAATAAATAGTAGTCATGCATGCATTATCACAAGATTAATTTGTCTATATACAAAATATAGAAAAATAAATATCATGTAAGAAATAAGTTAAGCCAACATAATGAATTTAAATATAACTCAGTCAAATTTATATTCAACTCTACCTGTCCATATAGTGTTGCATTAACAACGCCAGTATGTGCATGAGCAGTGCCGTATATAAGATAACCACCTTTTTTCATAGGGATGCTTGCTTTCTGAACATGGGCAAGGTCGCTGCTTTTATTTTCTGGAATAGTATACTCAGTCTGTATCATATTAAAAAATATTTGTTAATCAATTTCTCTCGACGTAAAAAGTAATTAAAAATAATTATCACAAGACCTTAGAACTCAGTTGAGTTTAATTGTACACAAAAATAGTGATTGTTAGTTTATTATGATAATAACAAGAGTTTTCTTAAACTTCTTTTTTATTATGACTAAGCTAAATCACCTATGTTATGCTATGTCTTGGTCATGATAATTTAATAAACCACGAAATTAAAAAAATATAAAAATTTATTTACCAGACAATCATGGATAGTTTCAGAACCATTTATTATGACTCGATCAGTGGAATCTAATATATAGAATTTAACAGGAATTTGATGTTTGTCCCAGTCAACCCATGTTATTTTGTATTTTAGAGCAAGCTTTCTCCTTGGTGCTTGAAACCCTTTTTTCAATTTGCATTGGAAGTTGTTTTTACAACAAAATACTCCTCCTATATATTTGGAGGATAATGGCTTTCCATGGATGTCATATGTCGTATTATAAAAATTCTCTGGGAGATTAAATTGATCACACCTACATTCACTACAACTTTTTCTATTTTCTGTTCCACGTGTATCAATGACCATGATATTAAATAACCATTTCTCTTCCCAACCCTTTGTAATATTAGCAGGGTTTCCAAGTTCAACTGCAAAAGGATCTGGAAGTTTTGAACTTGTTCCTCGTGTTTCACTTCCCAAACCCCATATATGTGGAAGTATACCGCCATTGCAAAATCCATCATTTCTTAAGAAAATGGGATCCTCAAAAGGTTTGGTATGATCAGTATAATTGTGTGATTTATTCTTATCCTTACTCACATGAAATTTTACAGCAAACCAATGATGGATGTATGTTTCATACAAGGGAACCGAATTCCCTTGTTCATCAACTAGATCAACATCAAAGCTCTTGACTCCAATATGACCATTTGGAAAATCAATATTGTATATATTTGTAGCTATAACATCTCCAGGGCTCACTTCAAACTTTTCTGACAAATATGTTGTTGATTTGATAATTTGTGGAGAATTTTGTATGTGTGAGTAAGTTGTACTTGACAATATCACCATCATTGGTAACAAAAATATAAATGCTTTAGAGATCAATATCATGTTTACCTACACATAAATTATTATTGTTACATATTAAATATGAATAATAAAATAATAGATAAATATTTAAATAAGAGTTTGAAAAGTGTGGAAGTTAATCGGAAGGAAATGTTTACCATATAATGAATCATAATGAAGGTTTCCACTTTATCAAACTTTTAATAAATTCAAAATTGAAATTTGTTGAATATAACTTTGTGAAGATGTGAGAGTCGTGCATGTTTTCTAATTTTATAGTAGAAAAATATAAAGTTGGCATAACTTTAAAAAAAGTTAAAATTCATATTTGTTTTTGCTAACGGTTTTGCTAGCTTGGCGTATATGTTAAATCATGTTTTTTTTGGTGTTTGAGGTGTTTTTTTATTTATAAATAAGTATTTTTAACAAAATTAACAAGTTTGTTAAGAATTAATTGAATATCTAAAAAAACAAATTTGTTTGAGAAACTTTTTTTAAATATAGAAAATTTATGTCAAATTTAGATTACATCTAAAAAGAAAATATAACAGGTAATTATTACATATATTTGTATCATTATTTTATTTTTGTCAAATGGTTTCAATGAAAAAATTTATGAATCATGCTGAAAAAAATCAATACTTCCATACATATTAATTATTGGACTGAATAATGAGTCCCTTTGAGATTCCACCCTTTTAATTATTTTTTTTTTGTTTTACAATATCTTAGCATCTGACTATAAATGAATCTCAAAAAATAAAAATTGCTCTCATTTATTTGGACGAGTTATGCTTTTGTTCCATTCCATTTGTAGTGGTTTATGCTTTTTTTTTCCTTGCCACATCATCTTATTTACATGTCCATGGTGTAAAACTAAAAAGTGATATATTTATAGGATGACTAATACATTTGATTATGAAAAAGTTTGGCTAAAATCTAACTCCCAATAGGTTACTATATCTTTTAAATCTCCAAACATTATCCCGTGAAAAATTAAACTTAGATTTTGTCGGTCATGACATTTTAGATTTTGTTAGTTATGAATTTTTTTAAGTTTGTTGTATGCTACTACACTATTTTCCCTTTAATCATGGTTTTATTTCACTGAGTTTTATGGTAAGATTTTGAATGAGGTATTTGTTGTATAACCTCTTGTCTGTTGTCTGATGTGGTGTAAATCGCATGTATACAAATCACGTCAGAGTATACAAAAGATTATCGTTCCCACATAGATCAAATGTCAATCTATCGATTTCTATTGTTAAGGTGTTTATCTAAGGCAAATCAAATCAATATTTGAATGCATAAAAAGAAAGCAGGTAAAAAGGTGTGAAAATACAAGTAAAAGAATAGGCTCGAATGTAATTCACAACAGTCGGACAATACTCCTTTAGTCTCTAATAGAATTACTTATGGGGTAATATTTTCTACTCTTGAAAATGAATCAACTTAATGGGAACTTGTCGCTTTCGCGTACTAAGAACCAAACTCAGTCTCTAATTAATGTCTTTATTTGTCACTTATAAAAGGTGTGTATTGCGTTAAAGTAGTAAGTCTAATTTTAAGAAATTGATTTCCTAACTTAGTAGAAATTTATGTTAACTTGGAATATTTAACTTAAAAGAGGTTCATGACTTTTGCTAAGTGAATCGGATTTCAAACCCACAAATGCGTCCGAAAATAGTTTCAAAATCGTTTTCTAAAAGTGTTAAAGATTCCTAAGTAACTAGCCAAAATACTCTCTCTTTTTGAAAAGTCAAAGATAACCAAGTTTAACTTTAAAGGTTGGACGACTTTCGATCTTATCCAAAACGATTTAGTACAAAAAACTTGTGTTAAAAGTTAAAACAACCCCTAAAGTATTTCTACAGATACATTGACCGGAGTATCAACGTGACGATGATCCTTACATCCTAACCTTTAAAATTTTAGCCACACATGTAAACAGAAATAAGCATGTTAAAGTTCAACATATCAAATTAGCAATAAAAGCGATAAGAAAATAAATTAGAACTTAGAATAAGACAGATAACAAGTAAAATGTGAAAACAAACTTAAATATAAAAACCTGCTCCGAATGGAGACTTGAATCTTGTACAACTGAAAGTAAATTCAACTGGAATGAAAATGGCGGCAAGATTAAAAGTGCTCCAACCTAATCAACAACTAAATGTGCAACAATCCTTTGACGTGAAGAATTATTGCTTTTACAGATGGTAAGTATAGGCTTAGTGTTGTGAACTAAGTTGAATCCTCAACAAATGAAACTAAAACTCCTATTTATAGATGTTCTTCAAGTCGTGCTTTTACAGGAGTGCCCTCCAACTCCTTTTGGGCGGGAGTTGGATTTGTGAAGACGGTGGCCGCCAAGGGGGGTCCGCGCCCGCCATGTGTGAAAAATGAAAGATCGTGGAGGACATGGGAGTTATCTCTTGGGTGAAAGCAGACACGTCATGACCTCTCCTAAAGCGGCCGCCAAGCTGAACTCCATGAGTACAGTTTCACTTAAAAATTCAATTTATGGGCCTTTAAGCTCTGTTTCTTCAAGGAGAGGTTCAAATGATCATGGCACCTAAAAGTAAGATGAAAACAATCATAACACGAGAAAATAATACTAAAAACTATAAGAAACAGGTGCAATCCGAGTCAAATACATAGTGTGTTTCAACGTTATCAAATTCTCCCAAACTTAAACCCTTGGTTGTACTCAAGCAAAACTCTTAGTAGTAGATGAAAGAGAAACAATGTTTACAAGATTTGAGTAAAAAGGGCTTCTAAGTTCAAGTAAGGATGATTTTATAGGTACTAACTAATCGAACTAAGGATATTGTGATAACACTTTCCGCACAAAATGCGGGCATAAACTTCATTCCTTGAAAAACTAATCCATATTAGTCCACTATGCCTAAGCTTCCTTTTTGTAAGGTCGTTTTTCATTCATGCGCAATCACATTAAGCTCGTTATCCGTACGTACTCATAGTAGAGTGACCGATTAGTGACTCTGATCTCAAGCATGGGATTCTGGTACATGAATTGGTGTAACCCCTTTATTTACCCAATTGTGGTTGTGAGGGATCGAACCGTAATCTGCCCTACCAAGTCCAGCACCAAATACCTTTGAACCAACAAACAATGGGCATAAACCTTCTATTTACTTTGTTTCTTTTGCAAATTTTTACAACAATTTGAGTTACGTGACCGTGTGAGAGTCACCTAACCCGGAGTTGCATTTTTCATTTAAATAGCAGAAACAAAGATCATTCACTTATTTTCATCGGTCCCCTACGTAGAGCATGCTTAGGCCGGAGCCGACTGCTAGGATAAACTACTAAAAGACCTTGTTACAATAAATAAAGGCACATCATAGGGGTAACAGGATCATTTTTCATATTTACAAAGTTTATGGTGCTAAAACGATATCTATTTTTCAAAAAGAATTCCTAAGTCAAACACATCCTATCTTGAACCTGTCTTATAACTCAAATTTTTAAAACACACTGTTTTCTTTAACACGATTTTTTTTTTTGGTATGGCTAAAAGTGGTGGGGAAATGAGGCCACACTACACAAAATGACTCGTCAAGCACATGATTTTTATTTAAAGCAACAAAATAAAGTACTAGAAAGCAAACAAAGGAAAAACAATAAACATCTCCTCCCACACTTAAACCGGACAATGTCCCCAATGTTCTGATAAAAGATGGGTCAGAGGAACCTGGATGAAGCTAGTGCGGGCCATTGGTACCCTCGCCATCCTGGGTGGGATTCCCTGGGTGATGACTCCTGCTACGATGACGACCCTCCCGAGAAAGCTTAAGTCGCTCAACTCTAGCAGATAATGTGTTGTTTCCTTCCTGCAATTGTTTGGAGCGACCAAGTAGGGAGACTTGAGTGACTTCCATCAAGGTGAAATACCTCTGGAAGTAGGCCTCCTGACGCTGCTGAGCAGATGTGATCGCATGTTGTGACTCCATGATAGTACGCAAGGAGCGGGCATTTTGTTGTTGAGACGCCTGCATATAAGCCATGTTGTCCCATATCTGTCTTTGCATGGAGGTAAGGAGGGTATCCCGCCTTTCCTCTCAAGCCAGATGGTCTCGCCACATCTCCTCCGTGATATTGTACATGGAGCTTTAGCAGATGGTGGTGTGTGTAACGCCCGTATAATTTTAATATTAATTTAATTTTATTATTGAATTAATAATTAGAATTATTAAAGAAATTGTGGAAATAATGATTAAATAAGGTTTTTGGTTTTTAGGCCATATGTGGAAATAGTAAAAGAAGGGGGGGTGATTCTGTAAACCTTTTACTAATTTTATTATTATTTCATAACATTGGGAATTGGGAACAAAGAAAGAGCGTGAAAGAAAGAAGTCTGAGGAATGAGGAACGTGAAGGAGAACGGTAGAGGGAGAGACCAAGAATCAAGAATTGTCTAAGGTAAGGGGGGACTTGTCTGATTATCATCTATTATCGGGTTAGGGGTTGATAATGCTGAATAGATGTAGAATTCGGATCGATTTGGTCATATGATAGGTTTAGGGATTGTGTCAATTGTATGATGTTGTGATCTCTATGTGTGAATCTATGATGTTTGTGTTGTTATAGTCTCAATTGATGCGTAATTGATGCATTGTGAGACGTAATTTGTGTTGTTTTGGGCAATCTATGTATCTATGTTCGCACTGGTATGTCTTGGGGGTGTTTGGAATGCATAGAATGCTGTTTTCTGCAGGTTGGGGTTTCTGAAATCGCCGGTTCGCGCCGCGTACATAGGGTTGGTGCCGCGAACATGAAGGCAGAATGTTAGGAAGTGGTGATATGCTCAGGTCGCGCCGCGAAGGCGTAACTTTTTCTTGTTTCGCGTCGCGTGTGGATGTGTGCGCCGCGAACTGCTTGGCAGAGAGCCAATGAATTTTTGGGACGCTCAGTTCGCGACGCGAACTGGAGATAGCGCCGCGTGCTGTTGGTGTTTTTGAGATATTTTCTAAAAAGTTCAAAGATGCATAACTTTTTAACCGTTGGTCCGTTTAATGTGCCGTTTTGAGCTAAACGAACCTTATAGGATAATCTATATGATGATGATTGATTGTTTTTAGAATGATGATGATACATGTGTGCTATTTCTTATTGGTGATGATGATTGGTGCAGATACATGTATGTTTTCTATATGATGATGATAGAATTGTGATTGAATGGTGTTAATATATATGAACATACTTGATGATGATGATGATATTGATGATAATGATGATGATGGTATAAGTATGTTATATATGTTGCATTCATTCACATTCATTGATGATACTGTATCCATAAGGGTGTGTTGGATCAGTGAAGGGCATGATTCCCATTGTGTGGAATCTGTGCTGGCAGGGCCGTATCTTGATGATGTTGGATCGGTCATGGGTTATTCCCATTGGATGATGTTGGTACCACATGCATAGTGTCAGTCCATTCATATGCATAATTTATAACATGATTGGAGGTATTCCAGTGTTGTAAATGTTGATGATGTGTTGGTTGTTATTTGATTTGTTTTGATTGTCTGTTTATGAAACAATTGGGTGAATGATGCAACTGTGACGTGTTATTGCTTTATAACCTTATAACATTTGTTAATTATGACGAGACTCACCCTTACATGTTGTCATTTTCAGATTGAGGATAGCAGCTGTTCGACTCGGTGAGGATTAGCTCATGAGTCAGTGTTTTAGTTAGCGTCAGGTGTCATGCTCTGATAGTTGTAACACTGGGAACGCTTGTTTGTAGTTTGATTGTAACTCTATATTTATTTGTTTTGGTTGAAGTCTGATACATTAGTGATAATGTTGACTTGATGAAGTATTTCCGCTGCGTAGAACATGGTTTTGATTAATGAATGATGATTTCAGGTGTTTTCAGTAATGCATGACTTATACTGACGTGTGTTTTCATTATTTATGAATTGTGATGCCTCTCTACATGTTACTCTGATTTAATAATTGTTTATTTACCGCGGGTTATTAGAGGGGTGTTACAATAGTGGTATCAGAGCATAGTCGGTCGTTGTGACCAGAGTCTTAGTGTCAGTGTCGGTCTTTCTGTGTATACGACTAATACGAGTTATTTGTCGATACTTTTGTTCTGACTGGATTGTTGTATTTAAGCAGAACAAATGGCTGGAATAGGAGGAAGAAACGATGATGCTCTTGCTGAGGCTCTGGGCATGATTGCTGGTGTGCTTGGAGGAGGGACTGTAGGAGCAGGGATTGGTGCTGATAGGCAACTGGGGAATTTTCAGAGGAACAATCCTCCATTGTTCAAAGGCACGCACGATCCTGAGGGTGCTCAAAAATGGCTCAAGGAGATCGAGAGGATTTTCCGAGTCATGGATTGTGCTGAGAATCTCAAGGTGAGGTTTGGTACTCACATGTTGTCTGAAGAGGCTGATGACTGGTGGTTGACAACCAAAGCTGAACTGGATGCCGGCGGTACAACGGTTACTTGGGCTATATTCAAAAGGGAATTTCTGAGGAGGTATTTTCCTGAGGATGTCAGGGGCAGAAAAGAAGTGGAATTTTTGGAGTTGGTTCAAGGTAACATGACTGTACCAGAGTATGCTGCCAAGTTTGTGGAACTGGCAAAGTACTATGTGCACTACAACAACGACGAAGCCAGTGAATTCTCGAAATGTGTCAAGTTTGAGAATGGTCTTCGTAATGAGATTAAACAGGGTATCAGGTACCAGAGAATCCGGAGATTTGTTGACCTGGTGGATTGTAGCAGGATTTTTGAGGAAGATAGCATCAAGCTGAAGTCATCCCACTCTCGCGAGTTGGTTGACAGAAAAGGGAAGAAGCCTATGGACAGAGGTAAACCATATGGTAGAGGTAAACCGGTTGATTGGAAGAAACCCAGTGGGGGAGATTCCAGTGCTCGCATCAGATGCTACAATTGTGGTGAGATGGGACATCGTAGGAATGAGTGTAAGCTGAACCAGAAGAAGTGCTTCAAGTGTGAGGAAGTGGGTCATGTTGCGGCTGATTGTAAGAAGAGGGTTGTGACTTGTTACAACTGTGGTGAAGAGGGTCACATCAGTCCTAATTGTCCTAAGCCAAAGAAGAACCAATCGGGAGGAAAAGTTTTTGCTTTGACCGGGTCAGAGACTACTCCAGAGGACAGATTGATTAAAGGTACGTGTTTCATTCATGGCACACCTTTAGTTGCGATTATTGATACTGGAGCAACTCATTCTTTTATTTCTTTGGACTGTGCTACGAGGTTAAATCTTGAGATATCTGACATAAATGGAAGTATGATTATTGACACTCCTGCGTCGGGTTCAGTAACTACTTCGTCTGCATGCTTGAATTGTCCGGTTGACATTTTTGGTAGAGAATTCGGAATGGACTTAGTGTGCCTTCCGTTGAAAGAACTTGATGTAATCCTGGGAATGAACTGGTTGGAGTTCAACCGTGTTCATATCAACTATTTTGAGAAGACGGTAATTTTTCCTGAAGAGGTTAGTGCTGATAATCTAGAAATGACAGCTAGGCAGGTGAATGAGGCTATCGGAGATGATGCAACAGTATTTATGTTGTTCGCATTGATGAATGTGAAAGAAAAAGTGGCGAGTAGCGAATTACCTGTGGTGTGTGAATTTCCAGAAGTTTTTCCCGAAGATGTGAATGAATTACCACCGGAAAGAGAAGTGGAGTTTTCTATTGATTTAATTCCGAGAACTAGTCCAGTGTCGATGGCACCGTACCGTATGTCGCCGTCTGAGTTGGCCGAACTGAAGAAGCAGTTAGAAGAATTGCTGGAGAAGAAATTTATTCGTCCTAGTGTTTCTCCGTGGGGTGCGCCTGTGTTACTAGTAAAGAAGAAAGAGGGTTCGATGAGGCTGTGCGTAGATTACAGACAATTGAACAAGGTTACTATCAAGAATCGGTATCCATTGCCGAGGATTGATGATTTGATGGATCAGTTGGTTGGAGCGCGGGTATTTAGTAAAATTGATCTGAGGTCTGGGTATCACCAGATACGTGTGAAAGATGATGACATTCAGAAGACTACTTTTCGAACAAGGTATGGACATTATGAGTATTCTGTAATTCCGTTTGGAGTTACTAACGCACCGGATGTTTTTATGGAGTATATGAACAGAATATTTCATCCTTATCTCGACAAGTTTGTGGTGGTATTTATAGACGATATCCTGATATATTCTAAGAATGAGGGAGAACATGCCGAACACCTCAGAACTGTGTTAGAACTGTTGAAAGAGAAGCAGCTTTTTGCCAAACTGTCGAAGTGTGAATTCTGGTTAGAAGAAGTTAGTTTTCTTGGACATGTGATTTCTAAGAATGGTATTGTTGTTGATCCTACAAAGATAGAAGCTGTATCTCAGTGGGAAGCTCTGAAGTCAGTGTCAGAGATTCGTAGTTTTCTTGGCCTTGCAGGTTATTACAGGAAGTTTATTGAAGGATTTGCAAAGTTAGCATTGCCATTAACTAAACTAACCAGGAAGGGACAAGCTTTTATTTGGGATGCAAAGTGTGAAGAAGGATTCCAAGATCTGAAGAGAAGGTTGACTAGTGCTCCTATCTTGATTTTGCCGAATCCGACAGAATCATTTGTGATTTATTGTGATGCGTCACTAATGGGTTTAGGTGGTGTATTAATGCAAAATCAACAAGTAGTTGCTTATGCGTCGAGACAACTTAAAGTACATGAGAGGAATTATCCGACTCATGATTTGGAGTTGGCAGCTGTAGTCTTTGTTTTGAAGTTGTGGCGACACTATTTGTATGGTTCGAGGTTTGAGGTATTCAGTGATCATAAGAGCCTGAAGTATCTCTTTGACCAGAAATAGTTGAATATGAGGCAGAGAAGATGGTTAGAATTCCTGAAAGATTATGATTTTGGTTTGAACTACCATCCGGGTAAGGCAAACGTTGTTGCTGATGCATTGAGTAGGAAAACCTTGCATATGTCTATGCTAATGGTGAAGGAATTGGATTTGATTGAACAATTCAGAGACTTGAGTTTGGTATGTGAAGGTACTCCTACTAGTGTCAAATTGGGTATGTTGAAGCTGACTAGTGGCATTCTTGAAGAGATCAGAGAGGGTCAGAAAGATGATGTTGAGTTAATAGATAAGTTGACTTTGATTAATCAAGGCAAGGGTGGTGAATTTAGAATTGATGGAAATGGTATACTAAGGTTTGGTGACCGAGTTTGTGTCCCTGATATTACTGAACTCCGGAAACGCATTTTAGAGGAAGGACACCGTAGCGGATTGAGTATTCATCCTGGTGCTACTAAGATGTATCATGATTTGAAAAAGTTGTTTTGGTGGCCGAGAATGAAGAAAGAAATTGCCGAGTTTGCGTACTCATGTTTAATTTGCCAGAAGTCAAAGATTGAGCATCAGAAACCGTCTGGGTTTATGCAACCGATGTTTATTCCTAAGTGGAAGTGGGATAGCATATCAATAGATTTTGTGTCGGGTTTGCCGAGGACTGGCAAGAATTGTGAAGCTATCTGGGTCGTGGTAGACAGATTGACGAAGTCTGCACATTTTATACCGGTGAGAATGGATTATCCGATGGAGAAGCTAGCTGAGTTGTATATCGAGAAGATAGTTAGTCTTCATGGTATTCCTTCAAGTATCGTGTCAGACAGAGATCCGAGGTTTACGTCTAAGTTCTGGGAAGGTTTGCAGAAGGCTTTAGGTACTAGACTGAGGTTGAGTTCTGCTTATCATCCGCAGACGGATGGACAGACTGAGAGGACAATTCAGTCGTTAGAAGATTTGTTACGTGCTTGTGTGTTGGAAAAAGGAGGTACTTGGGATAGCTATCTGCCTTTGATCGAGTTTACCTATAACAATAGTTATCATTCGAGTATTGGTATGGCTCCGTTTGAGGCTTTGTATGGTAGGAGATGTAGGACGCCGTTGTGTTGGTATGAATCTGGTGAGAGTGCTGTGATTGGACCAGAAATAGTACAACAGACTACGGAGAAGATTAAGATGATTCAGGAGAAGATGAGAGCTTCTCAGAGTCGTCAGAAGAGTTACTATGATAAAAGAAGGAAGACACTTGAGTTCCAAGAGGGAGATCATGTGTTTATGAGAGTTACTCCTATGCCAGGAATTGGTCGGGCATTGAAGTCAAGGAAGTTGACTCCGCGTTTTATTGGACCGTTCCAAATTTCTGAAAAGGTGGGAGAATTGGCATATCGTATCGCTTTGCCGCCGATGCTTGCAAACTTGCACGACGTGTTCCATGTGTCTCAATTGAGGAAGTACATTTCAGATCCGTCTCATGTGATCCAAGTAGATGATGTACAGGTAAAAGACAACTTAACGGTTGAAACATTGCCTGTGAGGATTGAGGATAGAAGACTGAAGCAATTGCGTGGCAAAGAAATAGCTTTAGTCAGAGTAGCTTGGGGAGGACCGGCTGAAGGAAATGTTACCTGGGAGCTAGAGAGCCAGATGAAAGATTCCTATCCGGAACTCTTTGCTTAAGGTATGTTTTCGAGGACGAAAACTCTTTTAGTGGGGGAGAGTTGTAACGCCCGTATAATTTTAATATTAATTTAATTTTATTATTGAATTAATAATTAGAATTATTAAAGAAATTGTGGAAATAATGAATAAATAAGGTTTTTGGTTTTTAGGCCATATGTGGAAATAGTAAAAGAAGGGGGAGTGATTCTGTAAACCTTTTACTAATTTTATTATTATTTCATAACATTGGGAATTGGGAACAAAGAAAGAGCGTGAAAGAAAGAAGTCTGAGGAACGAGGAACGTGAAGGAGAACGGTAGAGGGAGAGACCAAGAATCAAGAATTGTCTAAGGTAAGGGGGGACTTGTCTGATTATCATCTATTATCGGGTTAGGGGTTGATAATGCTGAATAGATGTAGAATTCGGATCGATTGAGTCATATGATAGGTTTAGGGATTGTGTCAATTGTATGATGTTGTGATCTCTATGTGTGAATCTATGATGTTTGTGTTGTTATAGTCTCAATTGATGCGTAATTGATGCATTGCGAGACGTAATTTGTGTTGTTTTGGGCAATCTATGTATCTATGTTCGCACTGGTATGTCTTGGGGGTGTTTGGAATGCATAGAATGTTGTTTTCTGCAGGTTGGGGTTTCTGAAATCACTGGTTCGCGCCGCGTACATAGGGTTGGCGCCGCGAACATGAAGGCAGAATGTTAGGAAGTGGTGATACGCTCAGGTCGCGCCGCGTACCTGTGTTCGCGCCGCGAAGGCGTAACTTTTTCTCGTTCTGCGCCGCATGTGGATGTGTGCGCCGCGAACTGCTTGGCAGAGAGCCAATGAATTTTTGGGACGCTCAGTTCGCGACGCGAACTGGAGATAGCGCCGCGTGCTGTTGGTGTTTTTGAGATATTTTCTAAAAAGTTCAAAGATGCATAACTTTTTAACCGTTGGTCCGTTTAATGTGCCGTTTTGAGCTAAACGAACCTTATAGGATAATCTATATGATGATGATTGATTGTTTTTAGAATGATGATGATACATGTGTGCTATTTCTTATTGGTGATGATGATTGGTGCAGATACATGTATGTTTTCTATATGATGATGATAGAATTGTGATTGAATGGTGTTAATATATATGAACATACTTGATGATGATGATGATATTGATGATAATGATGATGATGGTATAAGTATGTTATATATGTTGCATTCATTCACATTCATTGATGATACTGTATCCATAAGGGTGTGTTGGATCAGTGAAGGGCATGATTCCCATTGTGTGGAATCTGTGCTGGCAGGGCCGTATCTTGATGATGTTGGATCGGTCATGGGTTATTCCCATTGGATGATGTTGGTACCACATGCATAGTGTCAGTCCATTCATATGCATAATTTATAACATGATTGGAGGTATTCCAGTGTTGTAAATGTTGATGATGTGTTGGTTGTTATTTGATTTGTTTTGATTGTCTGTTTATGAAACAATTGGGTGAATGATGCAACTGTGACGTGTTATTGCTTTATAACCTTATAACATTTGTTAATTATGACGAGACTCACCCTTACATGTTGTCATTTTCAGATTGAGGATAGCGGCTGTTCGACTCGGTGAGGATTAGCTCATGAGTCAGTGTTTTAGTTAGCGTCAGGTGTCATGCTCTGATAGTTGTAACACTGGGAACGCTTGTTTGTAGTTTGATTGTAACTCTATATTTATTTGTTTTGGTTGAAGTCTGATACATTAGTGATAATGTTGACTTGATGAAGTATTTCCGCTGCGTAGAACATGGTTTTGATTAATGAATGATGATTTCAGGTGTTTTCAGTAATGCATGACTTATACTGACGTGTGTTTTCATTATTTATGAATTGTGATGCCTCTCTACATGTTACTCTGATTTAATAATTGTTTATTTACCGTGGCTTCAAGCGGCTAAGAGCTTTGAGATGTTATGTGGAGAAACTTCTCCTTATGCCTCAGAACTTGTGTTATGGTCATATGAAGAAACAATGTCATTCATTAACTGTTTTGACAAATTTGTTAAATGCACAACAGAAGTTAGTGTTGGGTTGTCCTCCGCCATAAAGGCTGCGAAGTTTGCGTTTTCATATTGCTCTTTACTAGGGAAAAATCAGAAACTAGTGCTGCTGCCATACCTGGTAGAGCATCTCTACCCTTGCATGGAAGAGGTTTTGAATACACACATAAACCACTCTAAGAAAGTGATTCCTATATTCTCAGTAAGTGATTCTTGGATTTTAGAGAATTACATTGTGTCTCGAGTGTTTGATGGAGATGGATCTTTGACAGAACAACCTGATTATTGCATGCTAACTTCCAGTGGCAGGAAGGTTCAGACACTATTGCAGGTTTGTTCAATGACCATATATTATGTAACTAACATAAATTCTTTTGAAAAATGTATCCTCGTGCATTGCACGTGTTCACAATACTAGTATTAGTACATAACACATTTGAGTGTCTCTAATCAGGCGATTGCAGAGGATATTTCTCCTTTAGTTACCCTTGAAATGGAAAATCTCGTCACTAGTGGACTCAAGAACCTCTTCACTGAGTATATTATCATACTTGAAAGCGCCCTTACTTATGAAACAAATAAAATGGAGCAAGATAGTCCTAGAATCAAGTTAGCTGAGTCACTGACACAACAGGTTTCTATATTGGCCAATTTGTCAACATTAGTGCAGTTTCTCTCTACTATGGTTAAAGGTATCTTTAGCAGCAGAAGCAGTAATCACATGGATTCACAAGTAGTGAAGAACCATTCAATTGTTCATCGGCATCAAGAACTTGATGATTTCCTGTTTTTTATCGAAGAGAGCTCCATTAAGTTGAGAAATGTGTTCTGCCAGCAATTAATTCTCAGAATGCTGTCTACTTACAGCAACCATGAAATATTTTCAGCTATTCACTACAATGACCAGTTTGATGCTAACTCAATCCACAATCCAATGCCCTCTGCAATATTTCAGGTATAGTTTCCACAAATAAAAAGATGGAGCAAATACCTGTGAGCAAATAGTTGCTTCTGATTTTGCATCCATATATGCTTCTGATTTTCTCTGTCATGGACAGGTTTTATTTCTAGAACTGAGGAAAATTGAAAAACTTGAAGAAGAAAATGTGCTTGAAGTGAATTGGTTGATGGAATTACTGAGGGAGGTGATGGTGTGTATGTTTATTTTGGTTTCGAAGAAAAAAGAGATCGATGAAACACCAGAAGAGTATGTTATCTTACAAACTAATGAGGCCAAACAGGTTTCTAATTTTCCTCCCGTCTGTCTATTCTTTTGGCCTTCATTATGACAGATTAAAAGCAACATTGCAACTAATTTGCACAATGTGTGATCAAATTCATATAGCTAAATGATTTGGTGCCAATATTCATGATTTTATCTATCTAAAGTGATTCTGTATCTTTATTCCTTGAGCAGTTTATTTTGGATGTGCAATTCCTAGTGGAAATTGGAATGTATGGCGGATACCTCTCCACTGATCCTTTGCTCCTTCTAACAGTCATGAAATCAACATTTAACTCAGCTGGACTTGACCCTTTCAAGTAATGCATAATATGCTTTCTAATTTCAGAATTTGTTTTTATTCTTGGTATTGTTTTAAGAACCGAACTGGCAAGTCTTGATTCTTAAACCGTTCGGTTTGGTTTTTAAAATCACGAGTCGTAGTTCTGTTAACAGTTTGATCATAATCTCAAAGCTATTCTACATGACTAATTTCAGAGATGCAGATAGTGATGATTGGGCTATAGATGTTGCTACAAAAACAATTCAAAATCTGTTGGAGATTGAGGAAACAAGTTTACACCCAAAAGAGCCTATACATACCATCAAAGACGAGTTGCATGAACACGAAGACCAAATTAAGCAATCCACATATGAGTGTAATTTTTCAGAGGTAGATGATAAAAATTCTTTGGAGGATAAAGTAGAGTCGGAGGAGCATGAGTCAGAAGTTGCTATTGATGCAGAAACAGATTATTCATCAACATTTAGTTCTAGGGAGGGATCCTTAGCAGAAAGAGATTGTGTTGATATAGAGAAAGTAAATATGAGACAACTTAGTATCAGCTATGTGCAATTAGAGAATACTGATGTTGAAAAGATAACAGATGCAGGAAATGATGAATTGACTCTCATGCCTTCATTGGGTGTGGTAGGACAGAACTCTGATCAAACTGATTCAAAATCATAGAAGTGACCTATAATTGTGTATATATATAATATTAGATTTCAGCTACTTTTTAAAGTTAAATCTAGTTTTTCACTTTGGTTTAAAGCCTATTTGATATATTTTATGCCTTCGTGCTAATAAAGATATGTGCATCACATCTAATCTCACAACTCAATACCTCTAGCAGGACAAGGACAAGTCTAACACACCCCAAAATAATTGTTACAGAATTTTGACTTGTATTTTCAGTACTTGAAAGTATCATAATGCAATTTACAAACATATATTTCCAACAACAATTTCTAAAACGACAGTGTAAATGGTGTTGTGCACCTCAAAATAAAGGTATCCCTAATCTTCAAATAGCCGCAGAAAAGCTTTACCCCTGCTTAGTTATTGATGCTGAACTATGGGGTGTCTTTAACAGTTAAAGTATTGCTTAGAGTAGAGGATTTCAAAACATTCAGGTTTACTGATTCTTCCACATGTAGCACCAGCTTTTTTCTGTTTCAGTTTCTAAAATATTAATAGGAAGCTTTCATCATGCTGCAAAGTTAAATAAAGCTTGCATAAACAATCCATTGAACTGTAATATTGTCTCAACCACTTCTCATGTTCATATTTCTTAGTAATTAAAAGTCTTCAGGGAGTTATCTGTGAAAATAAGTAATACCTGAATATACAGCCAAAGGAACACGAGGTTTGAGGATTATTGACTTTAAAAGCATGGGCTATGATGTTGTGCTTTCCAACCTGCAGAAATTACAAGAACCGCCTATTTTGTTGCTGAGACGCCTGCATATAAGCCATGTTGTCGCATATCTGTCTTTGCATGGAGGTAAAGAGGGTATCCCGCCTCTCCTCTCGAGCCAGATGGTCTCGCCACATCTCCTCCGTCATATTGTACATGGAGCATTAGCAGATGGTGGTGTGAATCTAATGTTAACTCTTCCATTGGAAGATCTGTGCATCTCTAGACTAACTTATGTGTTAAATGATTATTATACTTTTTTAATTCTATAGATATTCAATTCTATAGATATTCAGTATGCATAGGTGACAGAATGCAAGTATTCTGCATCAGTACCAACTTGTTACTACTACTAGGGTATAGTATATTGTTCCCTTTTTTCCCTTAAATTTTTGTTTTGTTATTACTTATGTTCAATCGAGTTGTAACTTTCCAGCAACCATGAGAATGATGATTAGTGTAGTGAATGAAGATACTAATTCTTAATTTGAACAGCTTATGTTTGGGGCTTTCATTTTGAACTCACTCAAGTTGCCTGATTCTATTTAATCAAATGAAAGTCAGTATAACTATATCTATAATTATCAGCCGTATGATAATGCCAAACTTGATATTGAATCCATCACTGGAAGGGTACATACTTTCATTATATATTTTCATGATTATCATCACTGCAACATGTTTCATGATATGACACCCCTCATCTCTCTATCTGTCTACTAATACTCCCTCTCATTAACTAACTTCCATTGGCCCCATATTCTTCTAGCGTGTCCTATCATACACCTTTGGATATACACTTTTTTTTCTCAATCTCCAACAGCTTTTGAACTATGAAAAATAAACAGCAGTTTAGATAGGTATAAATCATGTGATAAACACATATGCCTCGTATTTTAGGAGGATTTTACAGCCAATAAGAATAGCAGAAAATTAAATACAATGGTAAGATTTATGTGTACTATTGCATGATGAATATTGCCAATGTTGCTAATTAGCTGCAATGTTGCTTTTACTCTCTGAATATGAACCCGAAAGAATAAACAGAAGGGAGGGAAATCAGAAACCTGTTTGACCTCATCAGCTTGTAAGCTGACCTGTTGCATTGATCTCTTTGTTCTTTGAAACCCAAATAAACATAAACACCATTACCTCTATCAGAAATCACACCAACCAATTCAATTCAAGAAATGATAAAATCTGCCCATGATGGAGATAAAACTTTACATTAAATATAAAATCTTGCATAGGCATTACAGGAAGCAAAATCTGAAGTAACTATTTATCCATATGTATTTGCAGTTTTGCACCAACTTTTTTCTGTGACAGTTTCTAAAATATTAATAGGAGGCTTTAATCATGATGCGCAGTTAAATAAAACTTGAGCATAAACAATCCAAAGGAGAACACCAGCTTTGAGTATTATTGGCTTTAAAATCTCGGGCTATGATGTTGTGCTTTCCAACCTGCGGAAAAAACAAGGAACGCCTATTTGGCAATAATTAGACAACTTTCACTGATGTTAACAAAAAGATGACATGAAATCTTCAGAGGAGAATTAGTCAGAAGTTGCTATTGATGCATAAACGGGTATTATCAAGCACAAGCAGGAACAGACTAAAAAATCTGGAGACTAGAGTCCAAACTCAAGCCATCCTTTGCTAAACTATTAGCTACCTAGTTAGCCTCTCTGTGTATAGTGTCCGCAAAACTCACCAACAGAAATCAAATTGATGAACACGCTAAATCTCTTTAATGTAATGATAATACTTCCCCACCAGCTGGACTGTGGATGTCTGAGAGACAAAGCTTAGGGACTGGTGATTTGACTTTGCAGAAGTTGGACGTAGGTTTGTGGAAAGTAAAGCGGAAATCTTCAAATAGAAAATGGAGCCATTCCCGCTCACAAGTAAGGTTTGTTCATGAAAATTATTGATCTTCTGGACTTTATCTAGAGAGCATAGATTGCTTCAATTATTTCAAGGAGATTAGATATGGTCCAATAAAGGTACAGTAGCCAGTATAAGACTTTCTAAAAGTAGGGACAGTAGCCCAATTAAAATCTGCAACAACAGAAAATATATAATCTTTACGCGAGAGTGGCGTATTGAACTACGAGGTTCATTCATAACCTCTTCTAAATTATAGTTACTGTTGAAATTTGAAGTGAAAGTTATGTAATTATGTATGTATTGTGCAGGAAGCTAGAGCGCTGTTAGGGAGATATGAGTATCAGAAAGGAAATCTAGTAGCTGCTTTACATGTATTTGAGGGAATAGATATAGCTGTTGTGACTCCGAAGATCAAAATCGCGCTTTCGAGAAATGGAGAACGGCGAAAGAGGCATTCTCATAATCATGGTGAACCGGAAATGTCTATACATTCTGTTGGATTATTGTTGGAAGCACTTTTCCTAAAAACTAAATCTTTGCAGGCTCTTGAGAGGTTTAAAGGTAACCTTTTTGGTTGTTTGATTCTTAGTTTTGCGCTTAATTTCGCAACATTTTTAGCCTGTGCAATGGTAGATCTTTCACCTGTGATCCACATTATTTTACAAGTATAATTAGAGTCTGTTTGGATTGACTTATTTGAACTTGTATGCTAAGGCAAACGCCTGGGACACTGTTTGGAAGAGCTTATGGAATCATTGTATGACATATCCATAAATTGTTTTCAGTATTTTCATAAGCTCTCCAAGGTAGATTATAAAAACAACTTATAACTTATGTGAAAACATATTGACTTTATTTATCGTTTTTTAATTATACATAAGCACTTACAGGATAAGTGCTTATGCTATAATAACTTAGCTAAGTTGTTTGTCCAAACAAACCCTTAGTATATGTATTTGATTTCAACTGCTATGTGTCTTTAGGTTATGAAATTTCTTTTGAATACTATCTATTTTGTTGCATAAGACCAGCGCAGAAAAGTATGCATAAGTTATTATAAAATTGGTTTCAATTACAGTAGGACATTAGTCAAAGTGTAATCTAATAGTTCCAATCATTCTTGCAGAAGCTGCTCAATCTTGCAAAGTTATTATGGACATAGTGGAATCTTCATTACCTGAAGGCTTGCCTGATAACTTTGGTGCTGAATGTAAATTGCAGGAGACCGTGAGCAAGGCAGTCGAGCTGCTTCCGGAGTTGTGGAAGCTTGCTGATTGTCCGCGCGAAGCTACTTTGTCTTACCGGAGAGCACTCCTTTATCAATGGAATCTTGATGCAGGGACTACAGCTAAGATTCAAAAGGAATTTGTTGTTTTTCTTCTATATAGTGGAGGAGAAGTAATGCCCCCTAATCTGCGTTCCCAAATGGACGGCTCGTTTGTACCAGGAAACAACATAGAAGAGGCCATACTTCTTTTAATGATTTTGCTAAGAAAAGTCTCTCTCAATAGAATTGAGTGGGATCCTTCAATTTTGGACCACCTTTCGTTTGCACTGTCTATTTCGGGAGGCCTATCAAGTTTAGCCGATCATTTGGAAGAATTGCTCCCCGGGACTATTCATCGAAGTGAAAGATTCTATGATCTAGCTCTTTGTTATTATGGGGCAGATAAGGACACAACGGCACTTGATCTACTAGGAAAATTGTTGCATGGTAGAGAAAGGCCAAAACATGTTCCTGGTTTGTTAATGGCTTCTAAGATTTGTTGTGAGAATCCTCCGCTTGCAGAAGAAGGGGTAAGCTTTGCTCAGAGAGCGGTCGAGAGCTTAGATGGAAAATGTACGCAGTTAGAAAATGTTGCCAAATTATATCTTGGTGTTTCATTATCGGCACATTCGAAATTGGCCGTTTCTGATTCTGAGAAGTTTGAGAGGCAATCTGAGGCACTTCAAGCCTTGGAAACTGCTGGTAGAATGACCAGAATGATAGACCCGTTAGTACTATACCATCTTAGCCTAGAATATGCAGAACAAAGGAAGTTGGATGACGCGCTTCATTATGCAAAGTACGTCGTAAAACTGGAAGGTGGTTCTAATGTTAAAGGATGGTTACTATTGGCACGGATATTATCTGCTAAAAAACAGTTCTTGGATGCGGAATCTATTATTAACGCTGCTTTGGATCAGACTGGGAAATGGGATCAAGGTGATTTGTTGCGAACAAAAGCTAAAATTCAAATTGCACAGAACCAGTTAAAGAATGCCATTGAGACATATACTCAGCTTCTTGCAGTTCTTCAAATTCAAAGAAAGAGTTTTGGTTCTTGGAAGAAGTTATATAAGGTTTGTTGTTCTAACCACCTCGTCTTATTCCTGGAAGAAGTTATATAATCGTTAAAGGTATTATTTTTTGTGTTCTAGTACTTACGCTTTTATTAATACTATTTGTGATAGGACAACCGAGATCGTGCTAGGAACTTGGAAGTGGAAATATGGCATGATCTTGCTCATGTATATATCAGTCTGTCCCAATGGCATGATGCAGAGACATGTCTTTCAAAATCTAAGGCCATCAAACCATACTCTGCTTCTAGATGTCATGCTCTAGGTAAACATATACTCCATTTAATTTTTCTTTTTGAGATTGAAATGATACTAACAGATTATTATCACTTGAAATAATTGGCCGCTTAATATAGAAACCATTCTTAATGTTTAATTACTTTTTCGGTCTCTTAACCGTTCTCTTCAAATTATACAGGTATAATGTATGAAGCAAAGGGCCTTTACAAAGAAGCTCTAAAAGCTTTTGGTGATGCTTTAAACATTGACCCTGGCCATGTTCTGAGCTTAATCTCCACTGCTAAAGTACTTCGACATTGCAGTAATAAATCAAATCCCGCAGTCAGAAGTTTTTTGACGGATGCACTACGACACGATAGATTGAATGCTTCTGCTTGGTATAATCTTGGTCTCTTTCACAAAGCTGAGGGTACAATATCATCATTGGTTGAAGCTGCAGAATGTTTTCAAGCAGCACAGTCTCTTGAAGAATCTGCTCCACTTGAACCTTTCAGATGACAGATTCTAAAAAACCTCAAGGTGGATTAAACAAGCAGTTTTGTGATGTCACCATTTAATTTACATCAAGTATATTCATGTATAATTATCAAAAGTCAATCTAGAAAACAAAAAAAAAGGAGAAAAATAATAAGGTGGTCCACCATAGCATTTGTCAAATATTTTTAAGCAAACAATTTTATATAAGTGCCAAAGAAATATAAAATTTTGTTTGTGGAATATTTAAAGTAATAGAAAAGCAAATTGCAACTATAACTTTCCATCAAAATTGCATGATTGTGGTCCCATTACATGATATCAAGGTAAACTAAAGGCTTCAAAGGTGGCATGAAAGAGAAGTATTACCAATTAACAATGACAAGTTTAACTATTTATTTGATGGAAGACAGAGCAAACTTGAAATAATTTAATAAGTGAAGAAAAGTAGGTACTCATTAAAATTTTTAGCAAGAAAAAATATATTCATATAAAAAATGTGCTCCTATTTTCATGCATTTCTCATAAATATTGGAACAATTACAGAGTTTTAGGTCCACATGGCTTATATGGACCATACAGTATGACTGTTCTGTGATGAATTTTCCAGAACTACTTTTCCCTACTCTAATGTTTTCCCCCCTTGAACTTACCATCAAGCATAAAGTGAAATTAATATTTTAATAATTATACAATTTGTGTCCTTTTTTTCAAACTCATGTCGGTTAAGATGCGAATTCTATGATATTTCACTTATTCATTTTGAAATGATAAAATCCGATCATTATACTATTAAACAAAAAAATTAAACTTCTAGAATTGTTTCATTTTCATTTTCAAATATAAAAAAGTGTCTTACTTTACAATATATTTGGCATTAAGACAATGGTAGAAGTCTATTGTGACCATGATGAAGTTTGATTGATTTATTACTTTATCTGTTGAATCAAGAATATACTCAGTAGTGCGAATAATATCACTCGGAACAATTTCAGGCCAAAACAAATGCAAAGTTGATTTTTCTTCTTACAATATGAATAGTGATGTGACAAAAGAAGCAAAGGGAAAAAGAAGACAGGGTGTGGTTTTTGGATTATTAAGAATATGTTTTGACATTCTTGTATTTTTATTTATAATAATTGTTCTTTTGTACGGAAACAATCTCTTCCAAGAGTTTGAAGATTCCTGGTGTGTTTTGAAAAAACTATTCCATATAGAAAAAGAATAAAATCTTATTTTAGATTCTTCAAAACAATTGAATGTATAACTTACGTTTGAAATTTGTTTTGTAGAGAATCAAAAAATAATATACTTTGAGATCGGTTCTTGAAAGGTAAGGATCCGTGAACTTTGAGCAGGAAGAAAATAGCACCTTTTATCGCTTGCACTTCTAACCTTATCACTACGCCACTAATGCTGTCAGTTGCCACCACATACACGACATAATCAACCATAAATATCAATTAAACAGGAAAAACAAATGATGTTGTCTATGGTCTATTTTGGATATGAGATATGATATAGAATGTACTATTTTTTAAAATTATTACTCAAATATTCTTGTAAGTTAAATGGGAGAGAGATGGTAAAATGAGTAATGATGAGAATATACATATAAACGTTAAGTAATGTATAAGAATTGCAGATAGAACCACCTAATGCTTATTGTTTCACGTCATGCGATGCGGGGACCGTCTGATTATATGTAACAATGGGCGATCATCTAGATGAAAAGATTGGATGGAGGTCTCATGATTGCAGGTGTACGGGATCTTTAGCACCTTAATGGGTGCACTACAAAACTGGATCTTCTTGTGATTGAGCATCTCCTTCATTGGGCCTATAACCGGTCTACGGTCTAGAACAATTGTCCCCAAATTCTTTAATTACATAGTAATGTGAAGATTTTAGAGTACGAGGTCGCTACCGCGGTCTTCACGACAAACTCTTGCTTTGTAGAAGTGGAAGAGGTTTGGCGAAAGGGAGTAAGTGACCTTGAAAATTAGCACTTAAGCACCCTAAAGTGCAACCTCACACCCTACCTAGGATCATTCTTACATCTGGTTTTAGGTAGGATGTGAGGTTGCACTTTAGGGTGCTTAAGTGCACTCGAGTGTCGCTGTGATCTCTAGGTGAATTCATTTGTCGACTTTTCGTCTTCCTACCTTTCTTTGTTTTGGACCGTCGATTTCCCTACCATGCTCCATTATATAAAAGTTATTTCTTCTTTCAGGTTGCATTTTCACTCTTTGTACAGAGTGTCTATTCTCTCTCTCTCTCTCTCACCAAGTGTCTATTCTCTCTCTCTCTCTCTCTCTCTCTCTCTCTCTCTCTCTCTCTCTCTCTCTCTCTCTCTCTCTCTCTCTCTCTCTCTCTCTCTCTGTCTCACCAACTCCGATCTTCCTTCCACGAGCTTCGAGGATATCTTGTTCTACTAGTTTGTTTTCTTTTCCAAAATTTTCAATTCACTTGATCTCTCGCGTTTTTTAGTGATATTTCATCATATCCTCCTTATCTTTATATCTCAAGTTTTTCTAGATACCATTTCTATCTCTCTTGTTTACTGGTGTTGTTTCCTTCTCTTTCTTCTTCAAAATGGCCAACTTAGGAGATGGATATGCAAATTTTATAGATATATCCAATGGCAACATTGTAGGCGACGTCTTATCTCACACAAAGATAGTAGACTATAATTATTGAATGTCATTCATTCCTTTGGTAGTTATCTGCATCCTGCAAATCTCATAGTGCTCAGTGAGAACTCTGAATCTAAGGGAAGTTCCATATTAAATGGCGGTGATCCCATGAACCTCAGTTTGGGTTGAAATGTGGTGTTTCCCTCTCTTATTATCCTGAAGCATTGGTCCCGTTGGTGCTTTCGACTCTTGCGGACTCACCAACAGTGGTATCAGAGTCGTGGTTCAGCTTGGTGAGGGAGCGGGAGCTGGATCCGGTGTTGGATCCTATTTTGGTGGACTAGTCCGACTGAGATATGAATAAAGATATTGATTTCGGAAAGTCAACTTTGGGCTACTTGATTAAATTTGCATGGGAATTATGAGATGAAAATCAAGGTTTCATAGTGGTCCCAAACAAATTGATATAAGATATCATTGGATACATGATGTATTGGATGCTAAGTTATTGGCGTGAGCTTAAATTCATAGCGAGGATAATGGTTTTGTTATGATGACTAAAGCGCTACCAAAAGTGAATTTGAAACTTGTTGTGATATCACCGTTTTAGTGATTACCTTCGCATAGGTGTGACAGAGAGCTCCCTTCCTATGTAAATAAAGATCTAAATTTGTTAGCTCATATGTGTCTCACTTATCCTAAATAAAGAGTCATTCTCTCTGTGTGGAGAGAGAGAACCAATTACTAGTGAAAAAATTCATTCTTGTTTTTCTCAAAATAGCCTAAGAAAAATAAATATTCCAAATTTGTTAATCGTTGGATCAGACTAATGTTTATGCTTGAGATTCTTAAGACATGGTGCTACATTTTCACCATTGCATTCGTCGAGATAAGGTCTAAGAATAAAGATATTACATTCGCATTGCATCAGATTTTTGAGAATTTTTTGTTTTCTCATTCTTTTCCTGCTCTTTGTTGTTTTGTATGATTGTTGACACTATTTTCTGTTGGGACAATTTGAGAGGATCAACACGAGGAAGCCTTTTAATTTGAGGTATCTTTTTTTAAGAGCAACATATTTTGTGAGAGACACACCAGATACTGACCCAAAATTTTACGGTGATAGGTGTGTGAGTTCTCTCATTTATAATTACTAAGTTTCCACGTTTTTAACTAATACGGGACTTTCTCACACTATTCACACTTGTAATTCTTTTTCAATTTTAACCTCATAATAAAACTATTTCTTTTGTCTTGATGACCGAATTTTTTTATCATTAGTTCCAAAGGTTCCTGGCAGTAATAATTTATTGTTTTTACAAGCTTTCAATTGCTAAATTTTGCTGCGTATTAGTTGTTACTCAAAGATTTTTTTTTTTTTGTAAGTTCAGATATTTCTATCCCCTATAAGTGATTTGATTTTTTTTTTTAAAAAAATCTTAGGTGTGTAATGAATGAGAATAATTTAAAATTGGGTTAATACCTATTTCTCCTTGTCATATAGGGCTCTTTTGAAAAATCTGCTCGTTTGAAAATCTCCTGCAAAAAAAAGTTGCATGAATTTCTTTACCATTTGAAGAATTTCTCGTTTTAAACCTTATAAAAAATTTGTTTTTAAAACCAATCTTGCCATTTGAAGATTTGGTCATTTTAAACCCTATAAACTTGAAGATTATGTCATTTTAAACCTTCTGCAATATGACGGGCAATGTTGGTTTTACTAAAATAATAATTTACATGGTTCAAAATGTTAGAGTCTTTCAAGTGTCAAGGTTGGTTTTGAAAATAAAAATTTTACAAAATTTAATATGAGGAAATTCATGCAACCTTTTTTTATACAGGAAGATTTTTCAAACGAGTCTTATATGACTGGAAAAATAGGTATTAACCCTTTAAAATTTTCACAACTATCTAGGACGGATAAGTTAATTTACGAACTAACACCACAAATTTACAAGGAAAAAAAGTTGATATTTTGTTGGTAAACGACAAAAATGCTGATTTACTCTAGCAGAAAATCTTCTGAAGTTTCTTCGGACTAACTTATCAAACATTCCATATATCCTCATGCAGACAAACAATGAGACAGACGCATGACTAGAGTACAAAATGCAACGTAAAATAAAACAAAGAACAATAACAGTGGTAGAGGCCGAAGCAGATTCTGTGGAATCAAAAAACAAAAACACAGTTTATTGGCGAACATATCAATGAAGCAGGTTTCACAACCATTGTTCTAGATGAATAAACGACTAAGCCTCAGCGGAAATTCCCATGTCCAAAACAACCTAGTATCATAAAAAAAACTATATATTAATGAATGAACAAATTTGTTTCATCACTTCATTACCAATATGCAAATGGAATCTTCTTCTGCTACCAAGTTCCGTTTCCGAGACCACTCACTCCCGGTCTCTCGAAACTCGATACACTCTTCCGAGCCGAGCTCAGACGACGTTGTTTCCGTCGTCTCACTCTCTAATTCTATCATCTCCAATCAGCCGGACGAGAATGCAAAACTTGATATTGAATCCATCACTGGAAGGGTACTTCCATTCACACACTCTCTTCAATTCATTTTATATTTTCATGACATTCATCACTGCAACATGTTTCATCATATGTTTTGACTTCATGATATGATAGGGCATCAAACATTTGTGTGATGAACTTCAAGAACTCAAGGAAGCAGCAAATTTGGATTTACACAAAAATATATGTGCTAACTATTCATCATTCCTTAGGTAAGGTAATTTATTAAGTTCTATAATCTATTTTTACAAAATTTAGCTTATTATTTTCTCCCTCATATGTGTAGAATACTAGAGGAAGTGACAGGAGTGGAAAATGAGCTTCTGCAACTAGAAAACCACTTTTTATCACATCAAATGTTGGTCAAGGATCTTAAAGATCGCATATATCCTAAGATATTGTCTATAAACTTAACCATGGAAGAATCTTTAGATTTTGTTGTACCATCCCCGCCGAGCGAGTTAGAAGCTCATATCAATGATGTTTCAGAAAAGCTGGATATTCTTATGTCAGAAAACAAAGTAGATGAAGCCCTTAAAGTTCTAGAATCTGTATATGAAGATGAAGCCCTCTCTAATAGTTATGATGAGATACAGTTATATAACACGATGATTTCGGAGAAAAAGTCCGTGATTATACAAGAGTTGATACAGATAGTTGAGAATAAAAGAATAGAAGGGCCCGAACTAAAAAGTGCACTAACTACACTTTGCAGGCTTGGTGATACTCAACTTGCTATTCATCTATTGCTTAAATATTACCATCTGCGTATTGTAACTGGAACAAATAATCTGCAGTGGTCAACTTCATTGTTAAATGAGATATATATCAGAAAGCTAGCAAAGTTTGTGTTTTCGATGATCTCACAAGCGGCTAAGAGCTTTGAGATGTTATGCGGAGAAACTTCTCCTTATGCCTCAGAACTTGTGTTATGGTCATATGAAGAAACAATGTCATTTATTAACTGTTTTGATAAATTTGTTAAATGCACATCAGAAGCTAGTGTTGGATTGTCCTCCGCCATAAAGGCTGCGAAATTTGCATTTTCGTATTGTTCTTTACTCGGTAAAAACCAGAAACTAGTGCTGCTGCCATACCTGGTAGAGCATCTCTACCCTTGCATGGAAGAGGTTTTGAATACACACATAAACCACTTTAAGAAAGTGATTCCTATATTCTCAGTAAATGATTCTTGGATTTTAGAGAATTACATTGTGTCTCGAGTGTTTGGTGGAGATGGATCTTCGACAGAACAACCTGATTATTGCATGCTAACTTCCAGTGGCAGGAAGGTTCAGACACTATTGCAGGTTTGTTCAATGACCATATATTGTGTAACTAACATAAATTCTTTTGAAAAATGTATCCTCGTGCATTGCACGTGTTCACAATACTAGTATTAGTACATAACACATTTGAGTGTCTCTAATCAGGCGATTGCAGAGGATATTTCTCCATTAGTTACCCTTGAAATGGAAAATCTCGTCACTAGTGGACTCAAGAACCTCTTCACTGAGTATATTATCATACTTGAAAGCGCCCTTACTTATGAAACAAATGAAATGGAGCAAGATAGTCCTAGAATCAAGTTAGCTGAGTCACTGACACAACAGGTTTCTATATTGGCTAATTTGTCAACATTAGTGCAGTTTCTCTCTACTATGGTTAAAGGTATCTTTAGCAGCAGAAGCAGTAACCACATGGATCCACAAGTAGTGAAGAACCATTCAGGTGTTCATCGGCATCAAGAACTTGATGATTTCCTGTTATTTATCGAAGAGAGCTCCATTAAGTTAAGAAATGTGTTCTGCCAGCAATTAATTCTCAGAATGCTGTCTACTTACAGCAACCATGAAATATTTTCAGCTATTCACTACAATGACCAGTTTGATGCTAACACAATCCACAATCCAATGCCCTCTGCAATATTTCAGGTATAGTTTCCACAAATAAAAAGATGGAGCAAATACCTGTGAGCAAATAGTTGCTTCTGATTTTGCATCCATATATGCTTCTGATTTTCTCTGTCATGGACAGGTTTTATTTCTAGAACTGAGGAAAATTGAAAAACTTGAAGAAGAAAATGTGCTTGAAGTGAATTGGTTGATGGAATTACTGAGGGAGGTGATGGTGTGTATGTTTATTTTGGTTTCGAAGAACAAAGAGATCGATGAAACACCAGAAGAGCATGTTCTCTTACAAACTAATGAGGCCAAACAGGTTTCTAATTTTCCGAACGTCTGTCTATTCTTTTGGCCTTCATTATGACAGATTAAAAGCAACATTGCAACTAATTTGCACAATGTGTGATCAAATTCATATAGCTAAATGATTTGGTGCAAATATTCATGATTTTATCTATCTAAAGTGATTCTGTATCTTTATTCCTTGAGCAGTTTATTTTGGATGTGCAATTCCTAGTGGAAATTGGAATGTATGGCGGATACTTCTCCACTGATCCTTTGCTCCTTCTAACTGTCATGAAATCAACCTTTAACTCAGCTGGACTTGACCCTTTCAAGTAATGCATAATACGCTTTCTAATTTCAGAATTTCTTTTTATTCTTAGTATTGTTTTAAGAACCGAACTGGCAAGTCTTGGTTCTTAAACCGTCCGGTTTGGTTTTTAAAATCATGAGTCTTAGTTCTGTTAACAGTTTGATCATAATCTCAAAGCATATTCTACATGACTAATTTCAGAGATGCAGATAGTGATGATTGGGCTATAGATATTGCTACAAAAACAATTCAAAATCTATTGGAGACTGAGGAAACAAGTTTACACCCAAAAGAGCCTATACATACCATCAAAGACGAGTTGCATGAACACAAAGACCAAATTAAGCAATCCACATATGAGTGTAATTTTTCAGAGGTAGATGATAAAAATTCTTTGGAGGATAAAGTAGAGTCGGAGGAGCATGAGTCAGAAGTTGCTATTGATGCAGAAACAGATTATTCATCAACATTTAGTTCTAGGGAGGGATCCTTAGCAGAAAGAGATTGTGTTGATATAGAGAAAGTAAATATGAGACAACTTAGTATCAGCTATGTGCAATTAGAGAATACTGATGTTGAAAAGATAACAGATGCAGGAAATGATGAATTGACTCTCATGCCTTCATTGGGTGTGGTAGGACAGAATTCTGATCAAACTGATTCAAAATCATAGAAGTGACCTATAATTGTGTATATATATATATATATATATATATATATATATATATATATATATATATATATATATATATATATAATATTAGATTTCAGCTACTTTTTAAAGTTAAATCTAGTTTTTCACTTTGGTTTAAAGCCTATTTGATATATTTTATGCCTTCGTGCTAATAAAGATATGTGCATCACATCTAATCTCACAACTCAATACCTCTGGCAGAACAAGGACTAGTCTAACACAAGCCAAAATAATTGTTAGAAAACTTTGACTTGTATTTTCAGCATTTGAAAGTATCATAATCTTACTTACAAACATATATTTCCATCAACAATCTCTTAAATGACAGTGTTAATGGTGTTGTGCACCTCAAAATAAAGGTATCCCTAGACTTCAAATAGCTGCCGAAAAGCTTTACCCCTGCTTAGTTATTGATACTGAATTATGGGGTGTCTCTAACAGTTTAAGTATTGCTTAGAGTAGAGGATTTCAAAACACTCAGGTTTACCGATTCTTCCACATGTAGCACCAACTTTTTTCTGTGTCAGTTTCTAAAATATTAATAGGAGGCTTTCATCATGCTGCAAAGTTAAATAAAACTTGCATAAAGAATCCATTGAACTGTAATATTGTCTCAACCGCTTCTTGTGTTCATATTTCATAGTAATCAAAAGTCTTCAGGGAGTTATCTGTGAAAATAAGCAATACCTGAATATACAGCCAAAGGAACACCAGCTTTGAGGATTATTGACATTAAAAGATTGGCTATGATGTTGTGCTTTCCAACATGTGGAATATACACGAAACGCCTATTTGATGAGAATTGGACAACTTTCACTGAGGTATCAAAAAGATGACATGAAATCTTCAAAGGATAACATAGACATGGAGGAGAATTAGTCAGAAGTTGCCATTCATGCAGAAACAGGTATTATCAAGCAGAATCAGGAACAAACTAAAAAATATTTGAGACTAGAGTCCAAACCCAAGCCATGCTTTGCTAAACTATTAGCTACCTGGTTAGCCTCTCTGTATAGTGTCCACAAAATCAAGAATCTGGTGTGGATGTGTGTTAACGCATATGTCCTAGATATAGACTAATTTGGATGTAAACTTGTTTTCTTAATCTCCAACAGCTTTTGAATAGTTGTAGTAGTGGCTAACATCAATGATCCAATCATATCACCATCTATAAAGTAGAAACCTGTTGTGATAGTGACTGAGCTAACTTGATTCTAAGACTATCTATCTTGCTCCATGTTAATGCATCTGTTTCATAATTTAAGTAAGGGCTCTTTCAAGTATGATAGTATACTCAATGAAGAGGCCATTGAGTCAACTAATGACTAGACTTCCCATTTCAAGGGAAACTAAAGAAGAACTATCTTCTATAATGGCCTGCTTAGAGTTAGAGACATATGTTATACATGTATTAAGAATATCACAATGAAAAAACCTCTGTCAATGAACACACTTGTAATAGTGTGAAATCCGTCCGGCCACGGCCACTGAAAGTCTGCTGGAAATAATCAGGTTGTTCTGATGAAGAACCAGATTCACCAAACACATCCTCAGTTTCTTTAGATCACGCTTATGTATGTATCAGTTGGTTTTAGTTAAAACTAAGTTTGACTCAAAATAAAGCCGCAAGCACTTCCTAATCAAATTTGTGATAAAATATTCAGTGGTGTTATTAAGCACAGAGCTGGAGAGAACATTACAAAGGAGAAAAGAAGAATGATAACCAAAACACACCAACAGAAATCAAATTGATTACCATGCTAAATCTCTTTTATCTAATGATAATACTTCCCCACAAGCTGGACTGTGGATGTCTGAGAGATAAAGCTTGGAGACTGGTGATTTGGTGTCGCAGAAGTTGGAGGTAGGTTTGTCGAAAGTAATGCGGAAATCTCCAAATAGAAATTGGAGCCATTCGAGTTGACAAGTTTTGAGCTTCTTTAACTTTATCTAGAGAGTGTAGATTACTTCAATGGTTTCAAGGAGATTAGATATGATCCAATAAAGGTACAGTAGCCAGTATAAGACTTTCTAAAAGTAGGGACAGTAGCCCAATTAAAATCTGCAACAACAGAAAATATATAATCAGAAGATGCAGGATATAAAAGGCCTTTGGCGAGAGAGTTTTTAAGATGCTGCAGTATTCTAATTGCGAATAGGTAGTGAGCTAGATGAGGTTTGGAGAGATGTTGACTCAATTATTGAATCATGTACAGGATATGGAGAAACACTACTAGTCAGTGAAATATGGTGTACAAAGAAATCAAATGAAATGCAGATAGAAGTGGCAATGATCACATTTCTGATTCTATACACAAATTTCGTTTCAGCTCAAGCCACCGCCAATTGGGTTATTTATCAATCTGCATCCATGAATTCCATCCCTTGTAATCTTATGTGTAAGAACGCTACAAGATGGGCGAACCACATTCATTGCTCACAGTCTTAAAAATATGTCAAGTTTGGAGTAGGTTACAACCGACCTTATACCTAATAATGCAACAATTTCAGATATTGTGTTAATGACTTGTTGTGTTGTTCATAGTTTTTGGTAATCAAAAGTTTTTAGGGAGTTAGTTATCTGCGATAAAAAAGAAGAAGTAATAATACCTGAAAGAAAGATTGAAAGAGCATTGGAGTGTGGATTATGGTGGCATCAATCTGGTTTATATTGGGCATGCCAAAGCATAGATGAAAAGTAACACAAGGTTTGAGGATTATTGGCTTTAAAAGCTGAGAGGACTTGAAGATGATGATGTGCTTTCGAACCTGCAGAAAAACAAGCTACAGCTATTAAATCAGGTAAAGGATATGCAGAAGCACTAGTAAGTAACTAGTGAGAGAAACAAACATGGAGAAAGGAAAACACAAAAGTGTATAATGAAATGCAGTGATCACGAAATAAATTACTGAGAGTAAAGTTTTCAGTGCATACAACCTTAGTATACCTAATGATTACAAGACTAGTCACAAAAAAAAGTTATCAATTATTTGGGATAATTACATTACCTTCCAAACAAACTTTGCAACCAACCTAAACCTAAACCTAATGTTAAGCAAATAAATACATAAGTTTTCAGAATTTGATCAACCCTAAACCTAATGTTACCTTCCACATATAAGCAAGCTTGAAGAGTGACAAAAATTCACAGAATAGACAAATCAATACCTGCAGCGAAAAGAATCATCACATGAAAGGAAGAAGGTAAAACGAAAACGAAGAATCAAAAAAAATTTGGACCATTTCTCGATTTGTGCGTGTCATCCTTGCGCAGGGGCCATGCTAATCTTCTCTGTATCGTTCCAATTTTATCGGATGTCCCCGAAGGGACAATAAAAAGTGGATTGTGTGTGTTATATAAACACTAAAGAACTTGCAAATGTAACCGGTGTGGGACTTCTGATACAACTCAAGTGCAATGCATTGCCATCACAATCACTAACTATACCCAAAAACCAATAAAAAATTAAAGTTTTGTTTCTTCCTCACTCTTTTATTTTTTTATTTTTATTTATAAACTATCTCTATTTTACTTATTAAACTATCAACATTTTTTTTAACAATTAATTAGAATGCACTCAAGTGTAAAGTGTAAATAAGTTTTACACAATCAATTAATCACAGTCGTTAATAAATAGTAATGTTTGACTTTAATTTATTTATTTTTTAAATGTATATACTTGAATGATCATATGCAGTGATGGTGTAAAACTTTTTACATTGATAGTGCATAGCAATTAAACTCTTTTTTTTAATTGGTTAAAATCTAAATCAACAAACATTTAATTTCGTGACATTCATTTCAACTCTCCACTCTTTAATTTTAATTCTATACTAACAAAACAAAACTGTAAGTAAACAAAATATAAAAAATTAAAGAAATGCAATTTATGAAGACCAATACACTAAATATATGGCAATTATCATTTAAATATTCATATTTCTTATTCTTAAAATTTATACTAAATCAATAACACTTTTAAAATAAAATGTTCATTAAAAATTATTATAAATTTTAGTGGTATAAATGAAAGAGGTCTCTAGGGCGGGCGAAAAGCACACTCCAAGCCCTCCACCCTTCTCAAGTCGCATTTTTCATTAGTTCGAGTGTCCCTCTCTCGGATCGAACGCTCGTTGTTCTAATATTTCGCCTTAATTTTAACGTATCCGCTCATAGCATGCGGTCGTGCGTGAAATGTGTTGGAACGATTTAACCTCACTTCCTAGATTTCAAGGAATCAACCACTCATTCCTACAATGGTTGCTACATTCTTGGAATACTTTGTTTAATACTCTTAGAACTATAAATACATCAGTATAATGATACTGAGAGTACAATTAGCGTCCACCGTGGTTCCCCGGTAAAACTGGCATCGGCCACCCTCACAATGTTCAACCAGATTATTGTCTTTGCACTCATCCCACGTCATGATGAACAAGAATACGACTACTCTGGCCAACAAATAATATAACAACGAGGAAAGTTTCTTACTAGAGATGCTCGCTGCTATGGACGACATTCGTCGCCATAACCGAACCTTGAAAGATAATGTTCTTCATATTCAGCAACGCTAGTAGGAAACAGATATGGTGGATGAAATGGAAGTATTGGATTCCCGACCCACTATCAGACGATATATGGGAGGTGCGCATCCGAGAGAACTTTAAGTTGACATTGTTGGCTAAGTTTGATTAGTGCAACGATCCACATAAGCATGTGGCCTCCATCAACATTCAGGTTGGCCATCATTAGTTGGGCACCTGAGTCCCTGAAGTGCAAGCGCTTTTCCGACACCTTTAGGAATGCAACCTTAGTACGGTACGTGGGTATCCCCAGACTCCCCATCGCCAGTTATCAAGATCTGGTGAAGAAGCTGGTCCGTTAATTCGGCGCAAGAAAGCACCAGAAGCTGATTGCCACCAATTTGTTCAATATATGGTAGGGCCCATCAGAGTTATTGAGGGAGTATCTCGCCCGCTTCAACGAAGCAACAATCCAGGTAGTACATATAAACAAGGAAATATTAATATCAACATTTTAGAACGGGCTCGGGGAAGGACACTTCAACGAATCTTTCGCCCAAAGAATAGTGACGTCCTTAGCTAAAGTAGTAAGACGAGCATAATGTTATATCAAGAGAGAGGAAAGTAATGATGAGAAGAAGGCCCGTGGTGCAAAGAAGCACACTCTCGATGCAGACAGTTTGCAAAGGAACCAATATGTGTCATGATAACACGAAACTGCATCGCATATTCGACTCTACTTGCATGATTTATGTTACCGTTTTTAGTTCTTTGTGTTATATTATGTTGGTATTTCTAGTGTGTTTCAGGTATTTCCATTCCACTAAGCATGCATGAGAAAAGAATAGGAATTGGCGAAGAAATGAGAAAAAATTGGATTCTGGCAGAAAAGATAAGAAATTTTCGATACAGAAGACTATGGCCCTCGCCACTACTTTTGTGGCCCTCGCCTTGTATAAAAGTAAGTGTGGCCCTCGCCACACATGTTGTGGCCACCGCCACAACTTTGTTCTCCAGAATTCTGTTTTTACACGTAAGCCAGTTCGTTCAAGCTTAAGTCCACGAAGCCTAGTTCCCCTAGATTATCTCCAGTCAGCTGAGACTTCCCGAATAATTCTCTATGAAGCCACGACTCCTTATTTCTCTCTATGAAAGTTACAACAAGGGCTACAAAAAGGAAGTATAGTAATGAAACAAGTGGTATGCTGACTCATCTAAGTAGATGCACTACTTATGATCATGATAAAACCCAAGCAACCCTAGCAACCAAAAAGAGAAAAACCATTACATAAGGGCAAGTAGTTTGTTCGCCAAGCTATTCTAAATTTGATCAAGAGAAATTTCGAGCGCTACTTGTGAAAAAATTTGTGTGTGCTGAGCTTCCATTTTGTTTTGTGGAGAATGAAATGTTTACAAAGCTATTAATCACCTTGCAGCCTCGGTTTTTTTTCTCAAGTCGCATTTTTCATTAGTTCGAGTGTCCCTCTCTCGGATCGAACGCTCGTTGTTCTAATATTTCGCCTTAATTTTAACGTATCCGCTCATAGCATGCGGTCGTGCGTGAAATGTGTTGGAACGATTTAACCTCACTTCCTAGATTTCAAGGAATCAACCACTCATTCCTATAATGGTTGCTACATTCTTGGAATACTTTGTTTAATACTCTTAGAACTATAAATACATCAGTATAATGATACTGAGAGTACAATTAGCGTCCACCGTGGTTCCCCGGTAAAACTGGCATCGGCCACCCTCACAATGTTCAACCAGATTATTGTCTTTGCACTCATCCCACGTCATGATGAACAAGAATACGACTACTCTGGCCAACAAATAATATAACAACGAGGAAAGTTTCTTACTAGAGATGCTCGCTGCTATGGACGACATTCGTCGCCATAACCGAACCTTGAAAGATAATGTTCTTCATATTCAGCAACGCTAGTAGGAAACAGATATGGTGGATGAAATGGAAGTATTGGAATCCCGACCCACTATCAGACGATGTCTGGGAGGTGCGCATCCGAGAGAACTTTAAGTTGTCATTGTTGGCTAAGTTTGATTAGTGCAACGATCCACATAAGACTGTGGCCTCCATCAACATTCAGGTTGGCCATCATTAGTTGGGCACTTGAGTCCCTGAAGTGCAAGCGCTTTTCCAACACCTTTAGGAATGCAACCTTAATACGGTATGTGGGTGTCCCCAGACTCCTCATCGCCAATTATCAAGATCTGGTGAGTTTAACCGTACATTTTGTGGACAGTGAATGGAAGATGCATAAAAAATAATCAACTTTTGTTAAATCACAGGGTACTCGGGACACTTGATTGGGAAATATGTTGATGATTACTTAAGAAGTTAGGGGTTGAGTCAAATCTTGTCTATAACGGTTGACAATGCTTCAGCAAACACCACTATGATTAAGTATCTCAACATAAGGATGGGGTTTTGGAGTAATTTTGTTTTGAATGGGGAATTTGTCCACATGCGTTGTTGCACGTATATCTTGAATTTAATCGTAAAATCGAAATTGAAAAAGGATAAAAGTTGCATAAAAAATCCGTCTTGTGGTTAAATATGTCAAGTCTTCTCCAAGTAGACTAGCCAAATTTATGGAATGTGCAGTGTAGGAAAAAGTTACATACAAAGGAGTTGTTATCCTTGATGTTGAAACCAGATGGAATTTAACCTATTCAATGTTGAAGGCTGCCTTACAGTATCAAAAAGCTTTTGACTTGCTCTATGCACATGATAAGACATTTCACGAAGAAATGGACACAACAAACCAAGGAGTTAAGAAAGAGGATTGGACATATGTTGCATCAGTGCTTCCCTTGCTTGAGATGTTTTATAAATCTACAAACGGTTTATCTGGATCATTATATGTCACCAGTGCTTCATATATGGTAGAGGTATTCACCATTGGAAAAGGGGTCAATAAGCATTTAAAGAGTAACAACGAGCACATCAAAAACACGACGAATAAGATGAAAGGTAAATTCAACAAATATTAGGGAAAACCTGACACAATAAACATATTACTATTGATTGCTTTTGTTCTTGATCCAAGGGTGAAATTGACTATTGCGGAGTTTTATATTGGTCTTTTATATGCTGACACTGGAAAAGTTAATGATTTAAAGAAAAATTGAAGTCTTCTCTTTCAGAATTGTATGTTCAATATCGAGGTTTTGATGATTCTCAATCTAGCCAACTAGACACACCATTGAATGAGGATGATGATAATGATAATATTTTCCTCCACTGTAGTCAAGAAACTGAGCATAAGTCCGATCATAAGACTAAAATTGAATCATATCTACAAGAAACACAAGTACCATATGTTAAAGCAGTTGAGTTTGACATCTTAGGTTGATGGAAAGTCAACTCAACTAGATATCCTATTTTGGCAAGAATATCTCAAGAAGTGTTGGCTATTCCCGCCTCTATTGTAGCTTCATAATCTGCTTTCAGCACTGGTGGAAGGGTTGTTAGTGATTCTCGCACTTGTATAACACTTAAAATGGTGGAAGCGTTTGTTTGCACGCAAGATTGGTTGAAAGGAAAATCCATCTCCTTATTTTTTGAGGAGGACATTCATGAGATCCATCAATTAGAGCAAAGGTAAATCAATTTTCTAACCTTTTTTATATTTATAATTTTCACCACTCTTTTTCTTTTAACACAATGTGTACTTGTTTATGAGATGTACTCTAATTTAAATCAATTATGTCAGTTTCAGAACATTTTTGGTTACAATATATTATAGCTACACACATTTACACCCTTAAAAGTAGTCTTTCTCAGAATGAATGACAAAATATTGTTGCACTCACTTTCTTCTTTGGTTTGCTTATTTATCATATTCCTGCCACGTAGCTTTTTACACCCTTAAAAGTAGCTTTTTATGAAAGGGTATATGATTTATTTGGTTGTTGATCTGTTTAAATGTTGATGCATGTAGTGATGTTTTCCTATTGATTATTTGAACTTATGTAAAATGAGAATTTTTTGCTTTTTGTAATTTAAATTTGTGATTTGCAGTTAATATGTGGGTTTGAGTCTATAAGTAGTAGATTATAATATATGTTGTTTGGTGGAAGCCTTTGTGTTAGGCCATTGACTTAGAACTTTGATTTAGATTGAAGTTCGAAAATGATTAATACTTGTAGTTTATTCTCAAATCCTAATATATTTAAGTGCTAATTTTGGAAGATATATTGGTTATGGTTATATTGATATCTTACTTGTTTGTCATCGTAATTTATATGGTTGTTGCTAATTTTTTATTTTGTTTTGTAGAGATAACATCTTCGACGTCGGTTAATCTTGATGATGATGAAGAATTTGCAAATTAAAAGAGTTTCGGAACACCCTAGTTTAATTTTAGTTGTTTTTGGTTTAAAAAATGGTTCAATGGATTTTTGTGTGAAAGTTGTAATTAGATACTAGGATTGACTTCATCGAAACAACTTATCACATTTCTTATAAGCTTTTTTTTAGCTTATTTTTATAAGTTCTCCAAGATATCTTATGAGAACAACTTATAACACATATAAAAATCATTTAAATTTATTTTAGTTTTTGCTATAAAAATGGCTTATACAAACTTATTCATAAGTGCTTATTTTTATAAGCACTTGTGTTATAAGCTGCAAATAAGCTGTTTATTCAAACAGTCCTGAATATTATAAAAGTTGACTAATTTGTGATTTTTTGAATGAGTTTTGCAATTTTGAATTAATTTGAATTTTTATTTTGAATGTAGATAAAAATTATATAAAATAGTAGATTAAAAAAGTTTATACAAAAATGCTAAAACTAAATTTAAATCAATTTTTCATTAAAAAAATTTTTAAACTAAGTATAACGGTTCGGTTAGGAAAATTGTCTTCTAATGGTTTGGTACGGTTCGAAAGTCCGAACCGTTATGCCAAATTAAAACTTTTGGTTCAGTTCGGTTTAAAAAAAATTGAAACGGTTCGGTACGGTTCGGATGCCCTTATATAATGGTTCGTTGAGTTTTCTGACAGAACCAAACCATGAATAACCCTACTTTTACCTATGGCAATGCTATAGCCCATGTTTAGGTTGATAGCCTAATAGGCTTTATGCTCTAACTCTACCAAAATATGGAAGAACTTCCCATAGACAAGGTTTACAGATGTGGTTCATGTAGGTGTTTTGTAGGCAGTCTTATAGGCCCAAAGTGCATCATTTTGCTTTGTGGACCAGTCCTTTCTTGAGGTGGAAGTTGTTTTCTCACAAATTTGCTTTATTTCTCTGTTGGAGATTTTCACCTATTTTTTTATTTACGGATGATAATGGGTAACCACTTTGTGTTTTAGTCCATACTTCTTTAACATATTTTTGAATAATTTCGAGATGAAGTGAGATTCGCCATCACTTATGATAAGTCTAGGAACACCGAATCTTGGAAAGATGACATTTTGAACATTTTTATCAATACATGAGCATCATTAGAGGGAGAAGCAATTGTCTCAATCCACTTCGACACGAAGTCAACAACAACAACAAGTATGAATTTTCGGCTCAAATAAATATTTAAGAAAACAAACCTTGAACCCATAAATCTTTCTGCTCTTGCAATCCATCATAGAGAACTTTTTCAAGCGTTAGGTTTCAAGCGCTTCATATGTGTTATTTAGGTTAGCTTTTCAATATTCAGCATGCTTTTATAATGGACGTCTCTTAGGTTTCACGTGAATCACTAATAGCGTGTCTTGAGTATTGATAATCATTAAATAGAAGACAAATATTTATTAAGGCCGGTGTATATAGTATAGAAAAATGCTTAACTATCACCTCTGTCATGACAAATCAGCGAGGTGAATGCACAATTTTTTTTATTGCATTGTTTCCACAGAATATTAAAAATACATTGTATGCAATAAATCTTCGACGATATCAAGATTTATATGCTAGAGGTCTCATGCAAGATACTATAGATCTATTTTCAGGGCCAATGAGAATTTTTATTTTATGCACTTGCAATACATCCCAGAGACATGTTGTAGCGGTGGTAAATTTTTCCTCTCTTTAGGGCAACTTCATATTATTAAGGATTAGGGTAAAATCTGTTTAATGAGTGATTTATAGTAAAATATGATTATTATATCCCTCGATTTAACTATAAAATAGAGATAAATTATCATCTTCTTTAAACTATCACCTCGATTTTGGATTAAAACCGAGGTAAATAATTCTTTTTTCAATATTACATTGTTTATACAGAATATTAAGATAAACTGTTTATAACATATCTTTTCAAAGGTTAAGCTTGCTTCTTTGTGTAAGCTGAAGCTCCCTTCCCTATTTAAGTTCCAACTTATAAAAGAATGATACTTGAATGTCATAACTTTGCATTCAAATTCACCATTTTTTAGCAATCTGTTTGTCTGAAAAGATAGGATTATACAAAAAAATTCTTATTATTTATTTGATTGGAAATGTACAATAAATATTTGAATCAAGATTGATTTTCTGCACTTGCAATCTATCAAATGAGCAAAAATACAACAACATCAACACCATTATGTGAGATAGATTGCAAGGGCAAAAAAATATTTTGTTCTAGATAGAAGAACATTGAAGATTTTTTTGTCTTGCAATTCATCCCAAAGAATGATGCATGCGAGTTTGGGGCGACTTCATATAAGTAAGGATTAGGTTAAAATCTGTTTGATGAGTGCTTTTATAGTGAAATCTGATTATTTGATCCCTCGGTTATATCAAAAACCCTAAGGGTTAGTTCATTTAGTTTACACTTTTAAATAATTAAAAACATAAATTGCAAAATCTGGGATTCGAAGTGTGTTCTGATTTATTTTTCCCTAGGGAATATGTTGTTTTTATTATTATACAAAAATAAAACATGGCATGCCTAGGCATAATACCTCTTTTTTTTTTTGCTGTAAAGCTTCGTCATGAAATGTATTATTTGTAATAGTGAGATAGACCTCAGGCAAGCGACACTCCCAACTTCGGCGATCCTCTAACGGACTAGTGGCTTTAGGGCTTAGCCCTACGCGCCTTTGTCAGAGTCTCACCCTTATCTTTTTTTCATTTTTTTAATTCGTTGTCCGCCTTTAGGTCTTTAATCAATAATATTCTAGTAACTTGTATATTTATATTGTAGAGAGTCTACAAATGTTTATTTTTGGGGTGAAGGTATCCTTATGGAGATTCCCTTATTATTCTAGAAGCTTTAGAGGGTTTACCTTAAGGGATTATTCTAGCAGTGTAGGCTTCTTTGCAGGTATTCAGTATACTTTCCTTGAAGGGTGATAAGGATTCCTAAAAGAGGATCCAATATGTAATCACTTCGAGGGGAGGAAAAGATTCCTTCGTGGGGATCCACAATGTAATTGCCTCGGGGGGCGGAAAGGATTCCTTTGTGTGGATCCAACATGTAATAGCCTCGAGGGGCAGCAAGGATTCCTTCATGAGGATCCAACATGTAATCGCCTCGAGGGGTAATCTTGGTGACATTCTTTCACTCAATGCTAACTTGCATGTAAATCAACAATAGTCTTAAAACTTGAATAAAGTGAGGGTCTCATTAAAAAGCATGTGCCACTTTAATAACACGGGAAAAAAGTACCCTCATGAAAACATCATTATCCATACCCAAACGGTTGGGAATATCAATCGCCTAAAATACCCATCAAACAATTTTAAACTAAATGAGACCCATTGTCTTGACTAAAGCTTCTCGGAGGGGAATCCTCATTCCCATCCTTCACGTTTTCCTCTTTTGGAATGACAAAGCCTTATTCTTTAGGAGCCTCTTATGAGGGGTTACCTTTACGTATATGATGTTCACCCCTATGGTTCTTATTTTCTCCAACTTCAAGCTTTCCACATAACATTTTTTTGAAATTGTCTAGCCCCCTAGATAATACTTACTTGCATATCTGGGAGCGGGTACTTCATATATAGATACAAGAAATATATGTGGACCTATTATCATAGTACACAATGAGGGTGTGTCGTTGACTAAATATCTCACTTTGATCTGCTTGGCGTTTTCTTCTGTCTCAGAGATGATCATTTAGTGTTGTATAACCCTTCACTTACACCAGCTCGCATGAGAACCCTACCAAAGATCCCTAAAAGGGTTTGAGGTTATCGAGATCTAAGTGAAACCTCTCAAATTCATCCTATTAAAGGATGTCAGCAAAGCTCCTTTGATCAATTATGACTATTTAATCTCCCATTTGTTACATTGAACAGAGTTCACTATGTGTTCATCATTATGAGGGTGAATATCGGCTCCATCTATCACTGAGAAGGTGGTATTGGCCTTTGGAGATGTTGATTTGCTTCCTTTGAAGTCAACAGGGGACTATCGACGACCAATATTTGACATATGTATCTTTTCTGCATCAGACTGGTTTCACCGCCTCCAGTGAATCCTCATACGATGGCGTTGAGCGTGTGGCAGACTATCCTTTCACATTTCTTTCTGCTCAAGTATTCTCCCTAAATGGTTCTAGAAAGCCCAGGGCAGTCTCTCCCCTAGGGATAAGATTCCCCTGATCCTCTATAGGGGCTGCTCTTAAAATACTTCTTTAAGTGTCCCTCATGGATCAAGCGTTCTATCTCTTTTTTGAGATGTAAATAATCCTTTTTGTGATGCCCCTTGATCTTGTGGAACTTACAGCAACTGTTAGGTTCCGACCATGACACCCCTTTGTGGTTGATGTATGAGGAATTTTATACATGTGATGAACCTCTCTCCATATTTGTTCTCGGTGAGTGTTCAAATATGTGAAGCCATCCACAGGTTTTCCACTTCACTTGAATGTTGTTTTGTCTCTCATGAACGACACGTATTAGTTTATTCGTTAACTGTCTGCATCAAGAGTGTGCTCATTTGTATCATGGGCCTTCTTCTCATCATTACTTTCCTCTCTCTTGATATAACATTATGCTAGTGTTACTACTTTAGCTAAGGACGTCGATAGTCTTTGGGCGAGAGATTTGTTGAAATGTCTTGTCTTGTGCCAGTTCTGAAATGCTCCTACGAACATTTCCTTATTTAAACGTACTACCTGGATTGTTGCTTTATTAGAGTGGGAGGGATACTCCTTTAACAACTATGATGGCCCCTGCCATATATTGAATAGATTGGTGGCGATCAGCTTCGAGCGCTTGCTTGTGGCGAATTGGAGGACTAGCTTCTTCGACAGATCTTGATATCTCGTGATAGGAAGTTTGGGGAAACCCATATACCCTCTTAAGGCTGCTGTAGCAACCTGCCTAAAAATTGTACTTAGAGAGTCGCCACCTATTCTACCAAGGCGAATAGGAAACCTATGCAATTAAGAGATCAGGGTAAGATACTATATTCAGGTCGAGGGAAGGTGTTAGGCACCCTCAACCCTTTCCTAAAGGCTAACATTTCAAAGATGAAGGTTTATGGCTAGACATAAAGAAAAATGACAGACAGTAAATAGAGTTAAAGGCTAATTATTGAACATGATTAGAGTTGGAAGAGGGGGACTCGCCTTGTGGCCAAGTGCCTACGTACCTCCTTATGGAGGATCAGAGTCTACGTAGTTCGGGGGACGGGTTGTACGCCCTTAAGGTTTGAAATTTGATTATGGAGGTTTGAAGGCTTTTTGAATGGCCTATCGTAGTTTTGAATAAGGATGAAGATCCGTAGTTTGATTTGAAGTGTTTTGAATGTTTTTTTAGATGTTTGGGCGTACAACCCTGATTTGGCACAATTAACCGCAATGATCAATGGGTTTGATCACCATAGTCAAAAGATTAGGGGTTTTGCACCATTACCAATTCAAATCGATTGATTCGATTATCACTAATAATGACTTAATGTGTTTTATTATTTTTGTGAATTTTATTTTGTATTTGTTACCCCTCATAACCGGTTAACACGATTATAAATAATAACAAATTGGAATTTAGAAAGTAGGAAAGTTAATCATCACAACTAATAAAATAGTTGCAACCATTTAACTAAATAGAAATTATTTGTATTTTATTTTAATTAAATAAACATTTTAATTAAAATCATTATTGCCCATAGCGATTAATCGATTTAATCGGCACGAACAATAAATTGTATTTTAATATAAATATCATATAATAATTGATTTATAAAAATAATAATTATTATTAACCAATATATCAAAATAATTTAATTAAAACAATTATATTAATTAAAATTAAGTGTTTATTAGGGTTTTGATTCAGTATGATTGTTAATATGGTACATGGTATGAGGACCAATTGCTGGGCGTTAGATCTAAGCTGGGGGGAGATCTAAGGGTCTAGATCAGAGAGTATATGGTGGGCCATAGGGCTGCGCATGCATTGAATTGAGAGAGGCTTATTAATAAAAATATAACGTTGGAGGAGGGACTCGAACCCACGTCCCTTCCCTCACAAGCGTATGAGTTAACCATCAGACCAAACACACTGTTTTGTTTAGGAAACGCTTCCATAATATAATATATGAAACAAGAAAACCTGGACTGATACGCGCGCGAGAATTTAAACGGGCCAGTGCCATGGAGACACATCATCATCTTCTCCACTGAACTCATAAAAAACCTGCAACGTTTTGCTACGAAATTGCTTCAAAATTGCTCGTAGCAGACACGTCTACCAAAATAGCGAACTGCACATACGTGTTAATAAATTGTTCGCGACCATGGGGATCCCTTCGTCCAGTCCCCCTAAACCTAACGGCACCCAAGATTTGCCCCAATTTCCCCCAAAACGAAAAACCCCAAATCAAGCTTACTAACCTAACAATGGTGGATCACCCTACAACCACGCAAGCACTAAACCGATTACCCAGAAACGATCAAAACATTATCACAAACCATAATAGGCAACCAAAATCCAGTATAGATGCGTGAATCAATGCAATCAACCTTAAATTCAAAGTGACACACCGTGGGCTTTTGGAGGTCGTTCTGGGGGTGTTGAAGTCGTGCGAGTATCCAGACACGTCCTAAATTCTCCAAAGAAGCTTTTGCAACATTCAAATTGGATTGAAACGCCCTAATTCTCTGAAACCGGTTTTCAATTTCTTTGAGTGTTCTTGAGTTTTTGTAACTATGCCTCTGCTCCGAAAATTCTCTCTTATTTTGTTGCTAGGTATTGTATACTTATAGGACAATAGAATTAGGTTAAAAAACAAAGCCCAAAGCATTTGCATCCCATCTTGCCATATTTGTGGGAATTTGATTTGCTTCTTGATTCCAAACCTTCTATTTTGGCCAGAATTTGTATAAATCTTTCCCCATTAGGTTATGCACGAAAATTGAAATATATTTTACCATTAATATTAATTGGAAATCACAAAAATATGTTTTCCAACAAAATATTTGATTTTCTTTTAATTAACTTATTTTAAATCATTAAAAAATGAAATAAAATTATATATTAATTAAATAGAAAGTAAAATTTGTGGCATGGGGTTTGGGTAACTCGTGGATCAAGTTTGAGTTGTAAAACATGGGCCCATTTGTAAAATTTCTCAATTTGAAACTTCTTTTTTCACATTTGGTCCTCAAAAATCACCCGACTTTGATCGATCACATCTCACTCAATTTTTAAGCTATGAGGGAGTTCTAATACTTTTTGGAAACCTCAAGAGGTCCTCTACAAGCCACTTTGGAACATATTTTTCATTTGGGGCTTTTATCTTGATCATATCCCCTTTGACAAAAAACTGCTTTTGGAGGATGCCTGAAAAGGACCTGTAATCTTTTGCACTGTATCTCTCAAATGAATCATTTCTAGCCCTGGCTTGTGAGAGACAAATTTGTAGGTAATCCAATTTCCTTCAACATAGGCTTTGAGTGGGGAATTTTTGATGTTCCATGTGAAAGTTACGACCAGTCAAAGTTGGGTTGACTTTCTTCTAAGAAACCCTAATTTGAACCTTTTTGTATTTGTTCATCTCTGAGTTTCTATTAATGGAATCATGATCAATCCTTGATCAAATGATAGTTATACTTCACATACTTGATGTTGACCAAAATTGGGAAGCTTTGACTATGGATCATCTTGGACTTCGGAGTGAGTGATCTTTGGGACTGAACCTTGAGCTTTGCATCATTGTGAATGGAATATGGGAGGGAAAATTTTGGGGTATGACAGCTGCCCCTGTTCAATCTTCTTGAACCTGAAGAGGTGGAAGACGATTGGACACTAAAATGCCCTAAAATTTGCTTGCATCGGAAAGGAGATCTGTGGGAGATGGGCTTATAGATGCCATCCATTCGCCTGGTAAGGTACTTGTCTAAAGCATATGCTTTTCAGTCCTGGATTATTTGATTGTATCTTGAGGAGAGAGAGTAATGTCTTACATAAGAATACCTGAAGAGATTCCTGAATAGGATGTATTGAAGGTTTACGCGGAGAAGCTTAGGCTTTGAACAATGCTTAGGAAGAATGCCTTGGAGAAGACTAATTGAGGAGTTCTATAAAAGAACTAGGTGCATCTTAGAAAAGATTGGATAAATATTTTAAGAAAGCTACCTAGAAAGGCATGATATGTCTTAAATAAGACTCACCTAGAAAGGCTCCTAAAAAGATATGAGACACCTTAAACAAGATTCACATAGAGAGGTTCTTTTTATAGAAAGGATATGGAATGTCTTAAAGAGGACTACCCTAAAAAGGTCCCTGGAAAGGATATGGGAATGTTTTGAACCAGATTACCTATACAGGTTATAACATGTCATAAACAAGATTGCCTATTATGATACGTCTTAAACAAGATTACCTAGAAAGGTTCCTAGAGAGGGTGAGGAGAGATTGGATACATGTTTTGAAAAGATTACCTAAAAAGGTATGATACATCTTAAACAAGACTAACCTATAAAAGTATTTGGAAAGGGTGTGATACGTCTTAGACAAGACTGACCTGGAGAGGCTCTTAGACAGGATATGATACGTTTTAAACAAAACTACCTATAAAGGTTCCTATAGAGGATACGGTATGTTTTTAAGCAAAAACTACCTATAAAGGTTCCTATAAAGGACACGACATGTTTTAAACAGAACTATCTAGAAAGGTTCCTATAAAGGATGCGATATGTTTTAAACAAAACTACCTCGAAAGGTTCCTATGAAGGATATGAGATATTTTAAACAAAACTGCCTAGAAAGGTTCCTATAAAGGACGTGACATGTTTTAAACAAAACTACCTAGAAAGGTTCCTATAAAGGGAATGATATGTTTTAAACAAAACTACCTATAAAGGTTCCTATAAAGGATATGACATGTTTTAAACAAAACTACCTAGAAAGGTTCCTATAAAGGATACGATATATTTTAAACAAAACTACCTCGAAAGGTTCCTATGAAGGATATGAGATATTTTAAACAAAACTGCCTAGAAAGGTTCCTATAAAGGACGTGACATGTTTTAAACAAAACTACCTAGAAAGGTTCCTATAAAGGGAATGATATGTTTTAAACAAAACTACCTATAAAGGTTCCTATAAAGGATATGACATGTTTTAAACAAAACTACCTAGAAAGGTTCCTATAAAGGATACGATATATTTTAAACAAAACTATCTAGAAAGATTCCTATAGAGAGCGTGGAATGTTTTAAACAAAACTACCTAGAAAGGTTCCTATAAAGGATACGAAGCATTTTAAACAAAACTATCTAGAAAGATTCCTATAGAGGGCGTGGAATGTTTTAAACAAAACTACCTAGAAAGGTTAGGATATGTCTTAAACAAGACTGCTTGGAAAGATTAGGATAATTGTCTTTGACAAGACTACCTAGAGAGGTAAGAAGTTCTTTGATTGCTTTTGGATTTGTCTTTTAAGAAAGACTCGGAATGAGGTATTGGACTTGTATCTATGTGCGTTGAGATTGAATCGTGGATACGATCGCATCTGTACTGTAATTGGATGATAACATCCTTTTGAATTATGGAATGACCTGAAAAGGCAGCATTAGTTTTATGCAATGTCATGATGCATGTGTCATGTAATGAGATTCTCAATGAGAATTATGCATGTACGCCTATCCCACACTGCGGGATGTGAATAGTACAGGCGTGAGAAGATCAAATATGCAACAATGCTCTTTGTATGATGCTAGTGTGACTTCCCGAATATTGGAAATTTTGAGAGACGTGCCCCTTAATCTGAAGGAGGGACCTTTCGAGGGAACTCGAATTTCACCATGTCTTGCCTGATATGCATTGCCCCAGTGTTTGAATTCTTGAAAGATATGCCCCCCAGTCAATAGGATTTTGGATTGTATGCCCCTGTTCTAGGAAAACCCTCTGAACGTGGTTTCCCCATCTAAGGGTTTTTATCAGGAATGATCGTCTTTGATTAGACCAATTTAGAGGTCTCCTTGATGTTAAGTGTTGGTTTAAATATGAAGCAGATGCTGAGTCATGCGTTTCGGTCGCGCCTGACAGATAGTGATTTGCTGGGTACTCAGAATGAGATGATGTCTTTTATAAGATTACCTGAAGAGGTCCTTGGAAAGAAACGTGAACTTGTCTTAAATAAGACTGAGCTTTAAACAAAGCTCGAAGGGATGTGTTGTGTAAAGGGTCAGAAATATTCCTATAGAGGATAAAGACTGTTTTTAGGAACGCGAGGTTTTGAACAAAACTCAGGGAAAACATCTTGAAGAAGACTACTCTAGAAAGAATGGTGAACTGTCTTAGAAAAGACTCTGTACTTTAAATAAAGTTTGACAAGGTTTTTGGAAGCGTAAGAGAAGTTTGAATATGTCTTGAAAGACTAACTGAAAACAGTTAAGAAACGTCTTACAGAAGACTACCTAGAAAAGGTTCTTGGAAATGAATATATCTTAGAGAAGACTGTCTGAAAGGGTTTGAAAATAGAAAGGATAAGAAGGCGGGTCTTTAAAAGACTGTTTGGAAAAGGTTCCTAGAAAGGGTAAGAAGTATTTGAACACGTCTTAAAGAAGACTATATGGACAGATTGAAAAGTACCCTATAAATGTTCCTGAAAAGGATGTGAGAGTGGCATTGACATCATCTGATACTGAGCGACCTTTGCAACGTGCCCCCAGGTAATGGGCTTGCCCCATGGGCTATTCAGCTTCCTTGAGAGATTCCATGGATCTTGATTTGATTGCCCCATGTAAATGGGATAAATGACGAGTTATGCCCTGTGTGCACTTCAACTATCTCAGTCATGTGTGAGAGATGCTTCTTCTTTTGACAAGCTTTTAAAAGCTACTTCGTCAGTCAGTAGGATTTTTAGACATTAACCATGCCCCATGCAACTTCTCCCTGATGTTAACATTTAAATCTATATAGACAAGTGTACTTTATAATGAAATGCAAATGCATACGTCTGTCTTGAAAGTTTGAAAACATTTTTTTTGAGTAAAACAGAGTTTTTTTTGTAAGAAAGTGATATCAACTCAAGAGTTATAGTAGACCTTAAGGAGTCAGGATACCTTTAGTAACGCTATGCTTTCGAACTAACCATGCTTCAGTTAGGACTTTTAAAGGTTGTAACGTGGCCTGGTTCACGGTTTAAAGAAACAAAAGATAAAGGCTCAAAGTTTATTTGTACCCATCCCAATCTTCGTGATGTTCTCCGGTCTTATGCTCAGTTAGCTATGCGTTTAGTCTCCAAAAGAATTTTGGAATTGTGACATTGACATTTATGATGGTTCAAAAACCAAAGGTTTATCTGCAAAGGCAGTCATCCTCCTTTTTTTTGTAGTATTTTCCTTTTGCCGAAGGTACATAGTAACTTTTTCGACTTTGTTATCCCTAACTTTTTCTGAACTGTTTGTTTTAAAACTACAGTTAGCGGGATGCCCCAATTTTGCCTAAGTCTCCTTAATAGGTTTTGACTTAGCAGGCTCTTGCATTGCTTTCTTTTTCTTTGAGGACATTGACTGCCGGTCTTAATGATGATGGGGAACCATCGGTGATTACGTTCAAAGGAACAACTTGGAATAATTAAGTTAACTGAGCAGCTACCCTACCCCAGGTTATATATTGAGGGCTTTATTTCATATGAAGGAAAACTCCTACTTCTTTAGGCTCAAAGGGGTTGACAAGGGATTAACATCCTTATATCTCCATTTTTAGGGATTTGAACAAATGCTTGTACATCGTCAACACGGTCTGTTCGAAAGCATAGTGCATGAAATTGTGGTATCATTATCGTCATTCTCCCTCTAAAGGTGTAAAACTTTCAGCGAGAGTTGAATATCACAAAGAAGAAAACCAAGTAAAAACACAGTTTTAAATATAGTGAGAACACTAGGAATGAATCAAGACAAACGTAAGCAATGCATTAATGATTTTTTTGAAAAGTACATAGCATATGTCATAAGACTAATGTTTAAACAAACGGAAAGAAATTGCGAATGGAAACAAAACTAATGATCTAAGAAATCCTCCTTCTAGCCACCTATGGTGTTAGACTTGCTAGGATCTTCGAACTCAATGAGCCCTTCTTCAATCAAATCTTGGATCTTGTGCTTCAACGACCCACAATCCTCTGTATCATGACCAGGACTATCTGAATGATAAGCGCACCTAGCATGATGCTTGTATCCGGGAGCGGGGTTAGCCGGAGCTGAGTATGGAGGTAGCAGAGTTATCAGGTTCTGACTGAGCAGACGTTGCAAAGCTTGAGCCAATGGCATGTACAACGGAGTGAATGATCGTTTTGGCTTAGGCCTCCAGGTGCGTTGGCCACCCTGTTGTTTTTGCTGATCCCGTTGATGTGACACTGGAGTCTGATTACCCATGACTGCCCCCACAATGTTGGATTCCTTCTTTGCGTCATATGACTTCTTTGGAGGGTAGGAACCTGAGGGTGCCCCTTGTATCTTCCCATTCTTGATTCCATTTTCAATTCTCTCACCAATGACTACCAAGTCCGAGAACCCTGAAGATATGCTTCCGACCATCTTGTCGTAGTATGGTCCTTGCAAGGTGCTCATAAATATGTCCACCAGTTCTTTTTCCATTAGGGGAGGTTGGACTCGAGAAGCCATTTCCCTCCACCTTTGGGCATACTCCTTGAATGATTCATCCTTCTTCTGTGACATGTTTTGTAATTGCATCCGATTGGGTGCCATGTCCAAGTTGTACTTGTATTGCTTCAAGAATGTGTTAGCCAGATCATTCCAGCTTCGGACAGAAGACTTCTCTAATTGCATGTACCAGTCAATAGACGCTCCGCTTAAGCTTTCTTGAAAGAAATGTATCATTAGCTTTTGATCGTGGGCGTAAGCAGCCATTTTCCGCACATACATGCGCAAGTGATTCCTCGGGCACGTGAGCCCTTTGTATTTCTCAAAGTCGGGAATCTTGAATTTGTGTGGGATAGTCAAGTCTGAGACCAAACTCATTTCGAAGGTATTCACGTCAAAGACATCGTATCCTTCTACCACCTTTAGTCTCTCTTCTAGCGCCTTGATTTTTTCACTACCCTTGGAGTCTTCCTTAGAGTTAGGAATAGACTGTTGTGTCTGAGGTACTTGGTCTGAGTTGTCCACCTCTTGCACTCCGTATTGTAGATCCAGGTAATCATCGTCCTTAGGGACATTGCTAGCAGGAATGCGCACTGTGCGGGTTGTCCCTTTTATTTGTGGAGTGGGGACAAATCCTTCTTGGGAGGCCTCTCCTTTCTCTTGGAATTGGATAGCCCTTCTGACAGATCGGGCCTGAGATTTGTCCTTATCCGGGCCAAAGCCTGAAACAAATCCTAGCAGCGGGTTTTTGTCGTTAGGGATCTCATCCTGAACCAGGGTATCCCCAGACTGAACCTCTTTTGCCTTGTCTTGTTTGTCTAGGAGGGCCTTCATGAATTCTAGCATCTGAGCCATACCTCCTTTAACCTCTTCCACGCTGACCTTCAGTTGATCTACTTCCTCACGAAGGGCGGCTTGATTCTGTTCCAACTGATCCATTGATTTCTTCTGTTGAAATCTTGTTTGATAGTATGGTCGGGATGTCAGGTTATCCTTCCCAATGGTCCATTGCTCTGGAGATAGAAGAGGAATCTTCTCTTAATGTCATGAAAATGATGTGTATGCCATGCATGATATGTATGATATCCTTTTTTCTCTTTTTTTTTTTGAATAAAATATGATGCAAGAATGCACCTGATGTATGATGAATGAAAAAAGAAATAATAAAAATAATGATCAACACAATATATACATATAGCACAAATCACATAAGTTCATAGGTTCGACGTAGCGGCTCTTGGGAGCCAACCTTTTAATAGGGGGTGTTCTAGAAGGTCTCATGGGGTCGTTCGTAGCCTCCGAGACTTTTTGTCTCTTCGGATTTTGGAACAACTCATTTTATCCATGAGGTTCGAATTTTTGGGGTAGGTTCCCGGAGAGATCAGCTAAGTATCCAGTCCAGCCCTCCACAAAGTCAAGCTTCGTTTCGGACCTTTCCAAATACCTAACCCACTCCGAGTGGAGTTATCAGTGAGACTCGTAAGGCGATTCATGTCCCCTTTTGGTCTTAAAGTTAACCCCCACACTTAAGGTTTTAACACTACATAATAGATCCAGCAGTATATAAAAATATAATAGTCAATAAAAAATATAAATATATTCACATAAGTGATCAGATATAAACATATCCTGAATAATTAAATATTTTTAAATAAAAATAAATAAATAAACAAATTTTAAAAAAAAATAAGAAATAAAAAATAATTACAAACCCTGAAAAAGGCGCGTTAGCCAAACCCTAAAAAGTTGCCAAACCTAAACCCTGCCAAAGCCTAAAGCCTATAGGAGCATAGTAATTCACCGTTATAGTTGTCCCCAGCAGAGTCGCCAGCTGTAGCAACCTGCCTAAAAATTGTACTTAGAGAGTCGCCACCTATTCTACCAAGGCGAATAGGAAACCTATGCAATTAAGAGATCAGGGTAAGATACTATATTCAGGTCGAGGGAAGGTGTTAGGCACCCTCAACCCTTTCCTAAAGGCTAACATTTCAAAGATGAAGGTTTATGGCTAGACATAAAGAAAAATGACAGACAGTAAATAGAGTTAAAGGCTAATTATTGAACATGATTAGAGTTGGAAGAGGGGGACTCGCCTTGTTGCCAAGTGCCTACGTACCTCCTTATGGAGGATCAGAGTCTACGTAGTTCGGGGAACGGGTTGTACGCCCTTAAGGTTTGAAATTTGATTATGGAGGTTTGAAGGCTTTTTGAATGGCCTATCGTAGTTTTGAATAAGGATGAAGATCCATAGTTTGATTTGAAGTGTTTTGAATGTTTTAATAGATGTTTGGGCGTACAACCCTGATTTGGCACAATTAACCGCAATGATCAATGGGTTTGATCACCATAGTCAAAAGATTAGGGGTTTTGCACCATTACCAATTCAAATCGATTGATTCGATTATCACTAATAATAACTTAATGTGTTTTATTATTTTTGTGAATTTTATTTTGTATTTGTTACCCCTCATAACCGGTTAACACGATTATAAATAATAACAAATTGGAATTTAGAAAGTAGGAAAGTTAATAATCACAACTAATAAAATAGTTGCAACCATTTAACTAAATAGAAATTATTTGTATTTTATTTTAATTAAATAAACATTTTAATTAAAATCATTATTGCCCATAGCGATTAATCGATTTAATCGGCACGAACAATAAATTGTATTTTAATATAAATATCATATAATAATTGATTTATAAAAATAATAATTATTATTAACAAATATATCAAAATAATTTAATTAAAACAATTATATTAATTAAAATTAAGTGTTTATTAGGGTTTTGATTCAGTATGATTGTTAATATGGTACATGGTATGAGGACCAATTGCTGGGCGTTAGATCTAAGCTGGGGGGAGATCTAAGGGTCTAGATCAGAGAGTATATGGTGGGCCATAGGGCTGCGCATGCATTGAATTGAGAGAGGCTTATTAATAAAAATATAACGTTGGAGGAGGGACTCGAACCCACGTCCCTTCCCTCACAAGCGTATGAGTTAACCATCAGACCAAACACACTGTTTTGTTTAGGAAACGCTTCCATAATATAATATATGAAACAAGAAAACCTGGACTGATACGCGCGCGAGAATTTAAACGGGCCAGTGCCATGGAGACACATCATCATCTTCTCCACTGAACTCATAAAAAACCTGCAACGTTTTGCTACGAAATTGCTTCAAAATTGCTCGTAGCAGACACGTCTACCAAAATAGCGAACTGCACATACGTGTTAATAAATTGTTCGCGACCATGGGGATCCCTTCGTCCAGTCCCCCTAAACCTAACGGCACCCAAGATTTGCCCCAATTTCCCCCAAAACGAAAAACCCCAAATCAAGCTTACTAACCTAACAATGGTGGATCACCCTACAACCACGCAAGCACTAAACCGATTACCCAGAAACGATCAAAACATTATCACAAACCATAATAGGCAACCAAAATCCAGTATAGATGCGTGAATCAATGCAATCAACCTTAAATTCAAAGTGACACACCGTGGGCTTTTGGAGGTCGTTCTGGGGGTGTTGAAGTCGTGCGAGTATCCAGACACGTCCTAAATTCTCCAAAGAAGCTTTTGCAACATTCAAATTGGATTGAAACGCCCTAATTCTCTGAAACCGGTTTTCAATTTCTTTGAGTGTTCTTGAGTTTTTGTAACTATGCCTCTGCTCCGAAAATTCTCTCTTATTTTGTTGCTAGGTATTGTATACTTATAGGACAATAGAATTAGGTTAAAAAACAAAGCCCAAAGCATTTGCATCCCATCTTGCCATATTTGTGAAAATTTGATTTGCTTCTTGATTCCAAACCTTCTATTTTGGCCAAAATTTGTATAAATCTTTCCCCATTAGGTTATGCACGAAAATTGAAATATATTTTACCATTAATATTAATTGGAAATCACAAAAATATGTTTTCCAACAAAATATTTGATTTTCTTTTAATTAACTTATTTTAAATCATTAAAAAATGAAATAAAATTATATATTAATTAAATAGAAAGTAAAATTTGTGGCATGGGGTTTGGGTAACTCGTGGATCAAGTTTGAGTTGTAAAACATGGGCCCATTTGTAAAATTTCTCAATTTGAAACTTCTTTTTTCACATTTGGTCCTCAAAAATCACCCGACTTTGATCGATCACATCTCACTCAATTTTTAAGCTATGAGGGAGTTCTAATACTTTTTGGAAACCTCAAGAGGTCCTCTACAAGCCACTTTGGAACATATTTTTCATTTGGGGCTTTTATCTTGATCATATCCCCTTTGACAAAAAACTGCTTTTGGAGGATGCCTGAAAAGGACCTGTAATCTTTTGCACTGTATCTCTCAAATGAATCATTTCTAGCCCTGGCTTGTGAGAGACAAATTTGTAGGTAATCCAATTTCCTTCAACATAGGCTTTGAGTGGGGAATTTTTGATGTTCCATGTGAAAGTTACGCCCAGTCAAAGTTGGGTTGACTTTCTCCTAAGAAACCCTAATTTGAACCTTTTTGTATTTGTTCATCTCTGAGTTTCTATTAATGGAATCATGATCAATCCTTGATCAAATGATAGTTATACTTCACATACTTGATGTTGACCAAAATTGGGAAGCTTTGACTATGGATCATCTTGGACTTCGGAGTGAGTGATCTTTGGGACTGAACCTTGAGCTTTGCATCATTGTGAATGGAATATGGGAGGGCAAATTTTGGGGTATGACAGCTGCCCCTGTTCAATCTTCTTGAACCTGAAGAGGTGGAAGACGATTGGACACTAAAATGCCCTAAAATTTGCTTGCATCGGAAAGGAGATCTGTGGGAGATGGGCTTATAGATGCCATCCATTCGCCTGGTAAGGTACTTGTCTAAAGCATATGCTTTTCAGTCCTGGATTATTTGATTGTATCTTGAGGAGAGAGAGTAATGTCTTACATAAGAATACCTGAAGAGATTCCTGAATAGGATGTATTGAAGGTTGACGTGGAGAAGCTTAGGCTTTGAACAATGCTTTGGAAGAATGCCTTGGAGAAGACTAATTGAGGAGTTCTATAAAAGAACTAGGTGCATCTTAGAAAAGATTGGATAAATATTTTAAGAAAGCTACCTAGAAAGGCATGATATGTCTTAAATAAGACTCACCTAGAAAGGCTCCTAAAAAGATATGAGACACCTTAAACAAGATTCACATAGAGAGGTTCTTTTTATAGAAAGGATATGGAATGTCTTAAAGAGGACTAACCTAAAAAGGTCCCTGGAAAGGATATGGGAATGTTTTGAACCAGATTACCTATACAGGTTATAACATGTCATAAACAAGATTGCCTATTATGATACGTCTTAAACAAGATTACCTAGAAAGGTTCCTAGAGAGGGTGAGGAGGGATTGGATACATGTTTTGAAAAGATTACCTAAAAAGGTATGATACATCTTAAACAAGACTAACCTATAAAAGTATTTGGAAAGGGTGTGATACGTCTTAGACAAGACTGACCTGGAGAGGCTCTTAGACAGGATATGATACGTTTTAAACAAAACTACCTATAAAGGTTCCTATAGAGGATACGGTATGTTTTTAAGCAAAAACTACCTATAAAGGTTCCTATAAAGGACACGACATGTTTTAAACAGAACTATCTAGAAAGGTTCCTATAAAGGATGCGATATGTTTTAAACAAAACTACCTCGAAAGGTTCCTATGAAGGATATGAGATATTTTAAACAAAACTGCCTAGAAAGGTTCCTATAAAGGACGTGACATGTTTTAAACAAAACTACCTAGAAAGGTTCCTATAAAGGGAATGATATGTTTTAAACAAAACTACCTATAAAGGTTCCTATAAAGGATATGACATGTTTTAAACAAAACTACCTAGAAAGGTTCCTATAAAGGATACGATATATTTTAAACAAAACTACCTCGAAAGGTTCCTATGAAGGATATGAGATATTTAAAACAAAACTGCCTAGAAAGGTTCCTATAAAGGACGTGACATGTTTTAAACAAAACTACCTAGAAAGGTTCCTATAAAGGGAATGATATGTTTTAAACAAAACTACCTATAAAGGTTCCTATAAAGGATATGACATGTTTTAAACAAAACTACCTAGAAAGGTTCCTATAAAGGATACGATATATTTTAAACAAAACTATCTAGAAAGATTCCTATAGAGAGCGTGGAATGTTTTAAACAAAACTACCTAGAAAGGTTCCTATAAAGGATACGAAGCATTTTAAACAAAACTATCTAGAAAGATTCCTATAGAGGGCGTGGAATGTTTTAAACAAAACTACCTAGAAAGGTTAGGATATGTCTTAAACAAGACTGCTTGGAAAGATTAGGATAATTGTCTTTGACAAGACTACCTAGAGAGGTAAGAAGTTCTTTGATTGCTTTTGGATTTGTCTTTTAAGAAAGACTCGGAATGAGGTATTGGACTTGTATCTATGTGCGTTGAGATTGAATCGTGGATACGATCGCATCTGTACTGTAATTGGATGATAACATCCTTTTGAATTATGGAATGACCTGAAAAGGCAGCATTAGTTTTATGCAATGTCATGATGCATGTGTCATGTAATGAGATTCTCAATGAGAATTATGCATGTACGCCTATCCCACACTGCGGGATGTGAATAGTACAGGCGTGAGAAGATCAAATATGCAACAATGCTCTTTGTATGATGCTAGTGTGACTTCCCGAATATTGGAAATTTTGAGAGACGTGCCCCTTAATCTGAAGGAGGGACCTTTCGAGGGAACTCGAATTTCACCATGTCTTGCCTGATATGCATTGCCCCAGTGTTTGAATTCTTGAAAGATATGCCCCCCAGTCAATAGGATTTTGGATTGTATGCCCCTGTTCTAGGAAAACCCTCTGAACGTGGTTTCCCCATCTAAGGGTTTTTATCAGGAATGATCGTCTTTGATTCGACCAATTTAGAGGTCTCCTTGATGTTAAGTGTTGGTTTGAATATGAAGCAGATGCTGAGTCATGCGTTTCGGTCGCGCCTGACAGATAGTGATTTGCTGGGTACTCAGAATGAGATGATGTCTTTTATAAGATTACCTGAAGAGGTCCTTGGAAAGAAACGTGAACTTGTCTTAAATAAGACTGAGCTTTAAACAAAGCTCGAAGGGATGTGTTGTGTAAAGGGTCAGAAATATTCCTATAGAGGATAAAGACTGTTTTTAGGAACGCGAGGTTTTGAACAAAACTCAGGGAAAACATCTTGAAGAAGACTACTCTAGAAAGAATGGTGAACTGTCTTAGAAAAGACTCTGTACTTTAAATAAAGTTTGACAAGGTTTTTGGAAGCGTAAGAGAAGTTTGAATATGTCTTGAAAGACTAACTGAAAACAGTTAAGAAACGTCTTACAGAAGACTACCTAGAAAAGGTTCTTGGAAATGAATATATCTTAGAGAAGACTGTCTGAAAGGGTTTGAAAATAGAAAGGATAAGAAGGCGGGTCTTTAAAAGACTGTTTGGAAAAGGTTCCTAGAAAGGGTAAGAAGTATTTGAACACGTCTTAAAGAAGACTATATGGACAGATTGAAAAGTACCCTATAAATGTTCCTGAAAAGGATGTGAGAGTGGCATTGACATCATCTGATACTGAGCGACCTTTGCAACGTGCCCCCAGGTAATGGGCTTGCCCCATGGGCTATTCAGCGTCCTTGAGAGATTCCATGGATCTTGATTTGATTGCCCCATGTAAATGGGATAAATGACGAGTTATGCCCCGTGTGCACTTCAACTATCTCAGTCATGTGTGAGAGATGCTTCTTCTTTTGACAAGCTTTTAAAAGCTACTTCGTCAGTCAGTAGGATTTTTAGACATTAACCATGCCCCATGCAACTTCTCCCTGATGTTAACATTTAAATCTATATAGACAAGTGTACTTTATAATGAAATGCAAATGCATACGTCTGTCTTGAAAGTTTGAAAACATTTTTTTTGAGTAAAACAGAGTTTTTTTTGTAAGAAAGTGATATCAACTCAAGAGTTATAGTAGACCTTAAGGAGTCAGGATACCTTTAGTAACGCTATGCTTTCGAATTAACCATGCTTCAGTTAGGACTTTTAAAGGTTGTAACGTGGCCTGGTTCACGGTTTAAAGAAACAAAAGATAAAGGCTCAAAGTTTATTTGTACCCATCCCAATCTTCGTGATGTTCTCCGGTCTTATGCTCAGTTAGCTATGCGTTTAGTCTCCAAAAGAATTTGGGAATTGTGACATTGACATTTATGATGGTTCAAAAACCAAAGGTTTATCTGCAAAGGCAGTCATCCTCCTTTTTTTTGTAGTATTTTCCTTTTGCCGAAGGTACATAGTAACTTTTTCGACTTTGTTATCCCTAACTTTTTCTGAACTGTTTGTTTTAAAACTACAGTTAGCGGGATGCCCCAATTTTGCCTAAGTCTCCTTAATAGGTTTTGACTTAGCAGGCTCTTGCATTGCTTTCTTTTTCTTTGAGGACATTGACTGCCGGTCTTAATGATGATGGGGAACCATCGGTGATTACGTTCAAAGGAACAACTTGGAATAATTAAGTTAACTGAGCAGCTACCCTACCCCAGGTTATATATTGAGGGCTTTATTTCATATGAAGGAAAACTCCTACTTCTTTAGGCTCAAAGGGGTTGACAAGGGATTAACATCCTTATATCTCCATTTTTAGGGATTTGAACAAATGCCTGTACATCGTCAACACGGTCTGTTCGAAAGCATAGTGCATGAAATTGTGGTATCATTATCGTCATTCTCCCTCTAAAGGTGTAAAACTTTCAGCGAGAGTTGAATATCACAAAGAAGAAAACCAAGTAAAAACACAGTTTTAAATATAGTGAGAACACTAGGAATGAATCAAGACAAACGTAAGCAATGCATTAATGATTTTTTTGAAAAGTACATAGCATATGTCATAAGACTAATGTTTAAACAAACGGAAAGAAATTGCGAATGGAAACAAAACTAATGATCTAAGAAATCCTCCTTCTAGCCACCTATGGTGTTAGACTTGCTAGGATCTTCGAACTCAATGAGCCCTTCTTCAATCAAATCTTGGATCTTGTGCTTCAACGGCCCACAATCCTCTGTATCATGACCAGGACTATCTGAATGATAAGCGCACCTAGCATGATGCTTGTATCCGGGAGCGGGGTTAGCCGGAGCTGAGTATGGAGGTAGCAGAGTTATCAGGTTCTGACTGAGCAGACGTTGCAAAGCTTGAGCCAATGGCATGTACAACGGAGTGAATGATCGTTTTGGCTTATGCCTCCAGGTGCGTTGGCCACCCTGTTGTTTTTGCTGATCCCGTTGATGTGACACTGGAGTCTGATTACCCATGACTGCCCCCACAATGTTGGATTCCTTCTTTGCGTCATATGACTTCTTTGGAGGGTAGGAACCTGAGGGTGCCCCTTGTATCTTCCCATTCTTGATTCCATTTTCAATTCTCTCACCAATGACTACCAAGTCCGAGAACCCTGAAGATATGCTTCCGACCATCTTGTCGTAGTATGGTCCTTGCAAGGTGCTCATAAATATGTCCACCAGTTCTTTTTCCATTAGGGGAGGTTGGACTCGAGAAGCCATTTCCCTCCACCTTTGGGCATACTCCTTGAATGATTCATCCTTCTTCTGTGACATGTTTTGTAATTGCATCCGATTGGGTGCCATGTCCAAGTTGTACTTGTATTGCTTCAAGAATGTGTTAGCCAGATCATTCCAGCTTCGGACAGAAGACTTCTCTAATTGCATGTACCAGTCAATAGACGCTCCGCTTAAGCTTTCTTGAAAGAAATGTATCATTAGCTTTTGATCGTGGGCGTAAGCAGCCATTTTCCGCACATACATGCGCAAGTGATTCCTCGGGCACGTGAGCCCTTTGTATTTCTCAAAGTCGGGAATCTTGAATTTGTGTGGGATAGTCAAGTCTGAGACCAAACTCATTTCGAAGGTATTCACGTCAAAGACATCGTATCCTTCTACCACCTTTAGTCTCTCTTCTAGCGCCTTGATTTGTTCACTACCCTTGGAGTCTTCCTTAGAGTTAGGAATAGACTGTTGTGTCTGAGGTACTTGGTCTGAGTTGTCCACCTCTTGCACTCCGTATTGTAGATCCAGGTAATCATCGTCCTTAGGGACATTGCTAGCAGGAATGCGCACTGTGCGGGTTGTCCCTTTTATTTGTGGAGTGGGGACAAATCCTTCTTGGGAGGCCTCTCCTTTCTCTTGGAATTGGATAGCCCTTCTGACAGATCGGGCCTGAGATTTGTCCTTATCCGGGCCAAAGCCTGAAACAAATCCTAGCAGCGGGTTTTTGTCGTTAGGGATCTCATCCTGAACCAGGGTATCCCCAGACTGAACCTCTTTTGCCTTGTCTTGTTTGTCTAGGAGGGCCTTCATGAATTCTAGCATCTGAGCCATACCTCCTTTAACCTCTTCCACGCTGACCTTCAGTTGATCTACTTCCTCACGAAGGGCGGCTTGATTCTGTTCCAACTGATCCATTGATTTCTTCTGCTGAAATCTTGTTTGATAGTATGGTCGGGATGTCAGGTTATCCTTCCTAATGGTCCCTTGCTCTGGAGATAGAAGAGGAATCTTCTCTTAATGTCATGAAAATGATGTGTATGCCATGCATGATATGTATGATATCTTTTTTTCTCTTTTTTTTTTTTGAATAAAATATGATGCAAGAATGCACCTGATGTATGATGAATGAAAAAAGAAATAATAAAAATAATGATCAACACAATATATACATATAGCACAAATCACATAAGTTCATAGGTTCGACGTAGCGGCTCTTGGGAGCCAACCTTTTAATAGGGGGTGTTCTAGAAGGTCTCATGGGGTCGTTCGTAGCCTCCGAGACTTTTTGTCTCTTCGGATTTTGGAACAACTCATTTTATCCATGAGGTTCGAATTTTTGGGGTAGGTTCCCGGAGAGATCAGCTAAGTATCCAGTCTAGCCCTCCACAAAGTCAAGCTTCGTTTCGGACCTTTCCAAATACCTAACCCACTCCGAGTGGAGTTATCAGTGAGACTCGTAAGGCGATTCATGTCCCCTTTTGGTCTCAAAGTTAACCCCCACACTTAAGGTTTTAACACTACATAATAGATCCAGCAGTATATAAAAATATAATAGACAATAAAAAATATAAATATATTCACATAAGTGATCAGATATAAACATATCCTGAATAATTAAATATTTTTAAATAAAAATAAATAAATAAACAAATTTAAAAAAAAATAAGAAATAAAAAATAATTACAAACCCTGAAAAAGGCGCGTTAGCCAAACCCTAAAAAGTTGCCAAACCTAAACCCTGCCAAAGCCTAAAGCCTATAGGAGCATAGTAATTCACCGTTATAGTTGTCCCCAGCAGAGTCGCCAGCTGTAGCAACCTGCCTAAAAATTGTACTTAGAGAGTCGCCACCTATTCTACCAAGGCGAATAGGAAACCTATGCAATTAAGAGATCAGGGTAAGATACTATATTCAGGTCGAGGGAAGGTGTTAGGCACCCTCAACCCTTTCCTAAAGGCTAACATTTCAAAGATGAAGGTTTATGGCTAGACATAAAGAAAAATGACAGACAGTAAATAGAGTTAAAGGCTAATTATTGAACATGATTAGAGTTGGAAGAGGGGGACTCGCCTTGTTGCCAAGTGCCTACGTACCTCCTTATGGAGGATCAGAGTCTACGTAGTTCGGGGGACGGGTTGTACGCCCTTAAGGTTTGAAATTTGATTATGGAGGTTTGAAGGCTTTTTGAATGGCCTATCGTAGTTTTGAATAAGGATGAAGATCCGTAGTTTGATTTGAAGTGTTTTGAATGTTTTTTTAGATGTTTGGGCGTACAACCCTGATTTGGCACAATTAACCGCAATGATCAATGGGTTTGATCACCATAGTCAAAAGATTAGGGGTTTTGCACCATTACCAATTCAAATCGATTGATTCGATTATCACTAATAATGACTTAATGTGTTTTATTATTTTTGTGAATTTTATTTTGTATTTGTTACCCCTCATAACCGGTTAACACGATTATAAATAATAACAAATTGGAATTTAGAAAGTAGGAAAGTTAATCATCACAACTAATAAAATAGTTGCAACCATTTAACTAAATAGAAATTATTTGTATTTTATTTTAATTAAATAAACATTTTAATTAAAATCATTATTGCCCATAGCGATTAATCGATTTAATCGGCACGAACAATAAATTGTATTTTAATATAAATATCATATAATAATTGATTTATAAAAATAATAATTATTATTAACAAATATATCAAAATAATTTAATTAAAACAATTATATTAATTAAAATTAAGTGTTTATTAGGGTTTTGATTCAGTATGATTGTTAATATGGTACATGGTATGAGGACCAATTGCTGGGCGTTAGATCTAAGCTGGGGGGAGATCTAAGGGTCTAGATCAGAGAGTATATGGTGGGCCATAGGGCTGCGCATGCATTGAATTGAGAGAGGCTTATTAATAAAAATATAACGTTGGAGGAGGGACTCGAACCCACGTCCCTTCCCTCACAAGCGTATGAGTTAACCATCAGACCAAACACACTGTTTTGTTTAGGAAACGCTTCCATAATATAATATATGAAACAAGAAAACCTGGACTGATACGCGCGCGAGAATTTAAACGGGCCAGTGCCATGGAGACACATCATCATCTTCTCCACTGAACTCATAAAAAACCTGCAACGTTTTTCTACGAAATTGCTTCAAAATTGCTCGTAGCAGACACGTCTACCAAAATAGCGAACTGCACATACGTGTTAATAAATTGTTCGCGACCATGGGGATCCCTTCGTCCAGTCCCCCTAAACCTAACGGCACCCAAGATTTGCCCCAATTTCCCCCAAAACGAAAAACCCCAAATCAAGCTTACTAACCTAACAATGGTGGATCACCCTACAACCACGCAAGCACTAAACCGATTACCCAGAAACGATCAAAACATTATCACAAACCATAATAGGCAACCAAAATCCAGTATAGATGCGTGAATCAATGCAATCAACCTTAAATTCAAAGTGACATACCGTGGGCTTTTGGAGGTCGTTCTGGGGGTGTTGAAGTCGTGCGAGTATCCAGACACGTCCTAAATTCTCCAAAGAAGCTTTTGCAACATTCAAATTTGATTGAAACGCCCTAATTCTCTGAAACCGGTTTTCAATTTCTTTGAGTGTTCTTGAGTTTTTGTAACTATGCCTCTGCTCCGAAAATTCTCTCTTATTTTGTTGCTAGGTATTGTATACTTATAGGACAATAGAATTAGGTTAAAAAACAAAGCCCAAAGCATTTGCATCCCATCTTGCCATATTTGTGGAAATTTGATTTGCTTCTTGATTCCAAACCTTCTATTTTGGCCAAAATTTGTATAAATCTTTCCCCATTAGGTTATGCACGAAAATTGAAATATATTTTACCATTAATATTAATTGGAAATCACAAAAATATGTTTTCCAACAAAATATTTGATTTTCTTTTAATTAACTTATTTTAAATCATTAAAAAATGAAATAAAATTATATATTAATTAAATAGAAAGTAAAATTTGTGGCATGGGGTTTGGGTAACTCGTGGATCAAGTTTGAGTTGTAAAACATGGGCCCATTTGTAAAATTTCTCAATTTGAAACTTCTTTTTTCACATTTGGTCCTCAAAAATCACCCGACTTTGATCGATCACATCTCACTCAATTTTTAAGCTATGAGGGAGTTCTAATACTTTTTGGAAACCTCGAGAGGTCCTCTGTAACATCCCGATTTTTATTAATATTTTTATTAATTAAATTAGTAATTATATTATTTGGTGTTTTTAATAATTACTTATTTATTTAGTTATTATGTGATATAATAATTATTTAAGTATTTAATTATGTGAGTGTTTGTATTTGACTCAATTGAGTTATTAGAGAGATATAACTAAATGGGCCTAAGTGATAGAAACATAATGGATGGATTGGTGGGTCAAGCCCAATTGACATAAGTGAGATAGTAAGAGAAGGTTAGGGTTTTAGAGGTTACTATTTTCATTTGGGGGAAAAAATAGGAAGAAGAGAAAAGAGGCAAAAGGGAAGAGAACAATGGTGGAAGAGAAAGCTAGAAGAAACCTCATTTTTCGCAGCAAGTTTCAGCATTGAGTCACCTTAACAAAACGGATGTATCTCTCAATCCAACCGTTGGATCGTCGCGTGGTTTTGACACAACGTTCCTGACTCATAGAGGTAAGTTCTGACCGGAGCGATTTTGATTTTGAGGATATTAAGTTCGTCTGATAAGCTGATTTCCGAACTGGTTTTTAGGTGTGTCTCCAAATTATGTTTGAAGGATTTATTTTGGAGAAAAGTTTAGAGCTATGGTGAAAGATTTCATATTTGCCAAGGTAAGGGTGGGGTTCTTTCATGCTAAAGGGTTGTATGATAGTATGTTATAGTGGGTTTAATTCTATACTTTGATATCCATGTTCTTCTATGTTGCAATTTTGGGTATTTGATGATTGTTGGAATGTGATGATATAAATGTGATAAGTTATGTGCAATTGATAATCTATGTGTATTAGATTGTTATGTTTGTTGTGAGTAAACCATTGATAGTGAAATAATGGGTTTTGTTATAGAATTGGAAAATAATGGAATAGAAATATAATAGTTGAATTGAAATTAATATAGTTTAATTATTAATTGGATAGTTAAATTATTAGTTGAATTGATTCCAATAAGTCTATGTGATTGGAATATACTTGAACTTGGACCAATTATTCGGTTTATCGGTAAATTACGGTATTTTGAGAAATTGTTTGTAATTGTGTTTTGGCTTGAATATGTATGTTGAGAAATATATATTGTCATGCCAATGATGTTGTTTTGATATTGATTCTTTATGGTTAGTTGGTTAGCATTAATTCTAATGACTAATTGCTTGATGTTGAAAATGTGTGTTCATGTATAATTGACAAAAATGAGAATTAACATGAGATAGTATGATTACTAGTGTTAATTGGATTGTGTGAATCGTAATTGATTAATTGTCCTCTCATATGTGAATGATGTGTGTGTGTTGTGAATGTTGTGTACAATTGGTGGATAATTCATAGAGTTGAATTGTTGTGATATGTGGAAAGTTAAGATGGTAGAGATGATCTTAATTGCATATATTTGTGAGATTGTACATACATTCATATCATAGTGTGCCTTGAAACATAGGTGGAATTTCTTTGAAACACAAGCGTGGCTTGGATTCTAGAGTGAATCGGAAAGCGGTAAACTATATGTTTACATTTGGTGGCTTTGGTCTTGTCCGGATCTGAAGCGTGGCTAGATTCTATATGAATCGGAAGCGGTGGAACTTTGGGTCCATATTGGGTACCACATGCATAGAGTCACATGTCTTGCATTGAGTTACATTGGAGTTATGTGATGTTTGAATATATGTAATTATGTGATTAGGTGATTGTTATGTGTGCATGAGATGTGATAATTAAATTTGGTTATGTTTGATACATGATTTTGGTGATATATGTAAATGAAACGTATATGATGAGAATGCAAATATATATATATGTATTAATGATATATGTATATATGTGGAATATATGAACCATGTTTTGCCATTGTTGATAGTTGTATTAATTTACGTTGTGATTATGAAGTATATGTTATTATGTGCTTGAATGACATACTTGTAAACTTGAATACATTGTTATAGTTGATAGTTAACATTATTATTGTGATGCAAATTGCTTATATTGAGAAGTGGTGAATTGTGTATGATTTTATCTTTGCTATATGTATTATCATACTTTCCTTTATAATGTTTGATATCTCACCCCTTCTGCTGATGTTTCCCCTACCATGGGAAATGGGCAGGTACTCAAGTATAACTGTGGAAGTTTGTAGATTCATCGTATCTGGTTGGTGTGTCGCTCTGATACGTAGCACTCGGGGGTTGTCTATATTGTTGTTTCTATGTTGTTCATGTTTTAGTTGTTGAGTTCCAAATTGGATAATGAGAAGTACTATGATGTTTGAAGTTGTTTCCGATTAAATAAGATGATTTGTTTATAAATTCGAATGTTATGATTCCGCTGCATATTAAAATGAAGTTGGTTTGTCTAAGAGCTGTTATAAGTTGTTTTGTGCTTCTCTGAGATTAAAGTGCTATGTATCTGTTTATGAGTTGTTTATAGGAAGTAAATGTGATATCCCAAATGCTTGTTGATAGTTTTTAAAATACTCTGATTTCTCGCATGATATTTTTGGGTAGAATTTGGGGTGTTACATCCTCTACAAGCCACTTTGGAACATATTTTTCATTTGGGGCTTTTATCTTGATCATATCCCCTTTGACAAAAAACTGCTTTTGGAGGATGCCTGAAAAGGACCTGTAATCTTTTGCACTGTATCTCTCAAATGAATCATTTCTAGCCCTGGCTTGTGAGAGACAAATTTGTAGGTAATCCAATTTCCTTCAACATAGGCTTTGAGTGGGGAATTTTTGATGTTCCATGTGAAAGTTACGCCCAGTCAAAGTTGGGTTGACTTTCTCCTAAGAAACCCTAATTTGAACCTTTTTGTATTTGTTCATCTCTGAGTTTCTATTAATGGAATCATGATCAATCCTTGATCAAATGATAGTTATACTTCACATACTTGATGTTGACCAAAATTGGGAAGCTTTGACTATGGATCATCTTGGACTTTGGAGTGAGTGATCTTTGGGACTAAACCTTGAGCTTTGCATCATTGTGAATGGAATATGGGAGGGCAAATTTTGGGGTATGACAGCTGCATCCATAAAAGTTTCGGACAATGGCTTGCACTTCAGGGACTCAAATGCCCCATTATTAATGGCCATTTGAATGCTGATGGAGGCTACATGCTTATATGGATCCATGCACCCATCGAACTTAGCCAACAATGGAGGCTTAAAGTTCTCTTGGACGGGAACCTCCCATATATCGTCAGATAGTGGGTTGGGAATCCAATACTTCCATTTCATCCACCATATCAGTTTTATACTAGCGTTGGTGAATATGAAGAACATTATCTTTCAAGGTTTGGTTATGGCGACGGAGGTCGTCCATAGAAGCGAGCATCTCCAATATGAAACTTCCAACGCTGTCATATTCTTCGGTTGCCAGAGTAGTCGTATTCTTGTTCACCATGATGTGGGATAAATACAAAGACAATAATCTGGTTGAACGTTGTGAGGCTGGCCGAGGCCAATTTTATCGGGGAACCACAGTGGACGCCAATTGTACACTCAATATCATTATACTAATGTATTTATAGTTCTAGAAGTCTGAAACAGAGTATTCCAAGAATGTAGCAACCATTCTAGGAGTGAGTGGTTGATTCCTTGAAATTTAGAAAGTGAGGTTCAAGCGCTTCGTATACTTCATTTAGCGCTTCATAGGTTCTATTTAAAAGTGTTATTGATTTAGTATAAATTTTAAGAAAATGAAATATGGATATTTAAATGGTAATTTTCATATATTTAGTGGATTGGTCTTCATAAATTGCATTTCTTTAATATTTAAAATTTGTTTACATACAGTTTTGTTAGCATAGAATTAAAATTGAAGAGTGAAGAGTTGAACAAGGACATCTTCTACTACTCTGGTGGCGCGGGCATTGCTTCCGTTCTCCAGCTGAATGATTAAACATGTATGCTATAAAAGACCAAGATTGTGGTTATTATAAACAGAAGTAGGCATAAAATTAATGCCCACTCCTAAATCAAGCCTGCAATTCTCGAATTTACTATCCCCGATGGTACAAGAATAGCAAAAGTTCACAGATCCTTGCACTGTTGTGGCAAGACCTGAGTTAGAGCAGAAACAATTTCAGATGATGGATTGGGCTGAATGAAAGCAAAAATATTTCTTCCTAAGTTGACTTTATCATTTCCCTTTAACCTCCTCTTATGTGTAGACAAATCTTTCAGAAACTTTGTGTACTTCAGAACCTGTTTATTCACATCAAGAAGCAGAATGTTTATCACAACCTTTCAAAATACAATCGGTATCTCTCTTTCTTTGTCTCCCTTGTTAATCCTTTTATTTTTCAATACTCTATGTGGGAATGGGACTGGTGGTACATACTCATTTTCCTTATTTTTTCAGTTTCTACCACAATAGAAGAAGGTTCAGGTGAAGAAGATTCAGGTGTTGCCTCAAGATTTTTTTATATTTTTTTTGGGTCCGATTCTACAAATTTTTCGGATCTCAAGGAAATTGCACTCACATTAGGGTCTTTTGGATTCACAACTATTTGGGCAGGAGTTGGTTCGATCCTTGGGCTTGCTGCATGGCATTCATTGAAGTGGCAAGTTGTCCAATCTGTGTCTGCAAGGTCTGAATGCTAGAATCAGTTCTTTTTGGTAATGGAGAGTGTTGACATCAATTTGCTTGACAAGATCCTCTAATGAAGGTCCGAAAGGTGCAGGGGTTGTAACTTGGGGAGGGTTTTGTTGTTGGCTAGACTGCAGATTCCCATATCGAAGGTTCGAAGGGTTCATCCAATTGGGATGGTATTTGTTAGTGGACAGGTCAGGAGTGTTATACCTGTTATGATTGTTACCTTCATTGTAAAGGTTTGCAACATAAGCTTGAGGCAACTCAATGATAGACTCATCTTATAAAATAGGACATGTGTCGATCAGGTGCTCAGGCGAAGTATAAATACCACACAAGTTTGATGCTTGAGTCTTACCTACTGCCAAATGTTTCACTAAAGAAGTAAGCTCGTCAATTCTTGTTTCTAAAGCTTTGTTGGAAGAAAAAACCTGAATCTCATGCACACCCTTGGATTAGACATAATTGTTTTGAGTGTACTCTTTTACGTTTATTTTTCCATTATTGAGAATACATCAAATAGTTTTTTATCCATGGAAAATTCTATCTCTCTTCCGCTGACAGTTGTCAACACAAACCAATACCCAAGTCCCAAGATAACAGACAAGAGGTTATACAACAAATAACTCATTCAAAACCTTACCATAAAACCAGTGAAATAAAACCATGATTAAAGGGAAAAGAGTGTAATAGCATACAACAAACTTAAAAAATTTCATGACTACCAAAATCTAAAATGTCATGACTAACAAAATATAAGTTTAATTTTTCACGGGATAATGTTTGGAGATTTAAAAGATATAGTAACCTAGTGGGACCAATTTAATCTCCCGGTGAATTTTTATAATACGACATATGACATCCATGGAAAGCCATTGACCTCCAAATATATAGGAGGAGTATTTTGTTGTAAAAACAACTTCCAATGCAAATTGAAAAAAGGGTTTCAAGCACCAAGGAGAAAGCTTGCTCTAAAATACAAAATAACATGGGTTGATTGGGACAAACATCAAATTCCAATTAAATTCTATATATTAGATTCCACTGATCGAGTCATAATAAATGGTTCTGAAACAATCCATGATTGTATGGTAAATAAATTATTTAATTTTTTAATTTCGTGGTTTATTAAATTATCATGATCAAGATATAGCATATGTGATTTAGCTTAGTCATAATCAAAAAGAAGTTTAAGAAAACTCTTGTTATTATCATAATATACTAACAATCACTATTTTTGTGTACAATTAAACTCAACTGAGTTCTAAGGTCTTGTGATAATTGTTTTTAATTACCTTTTACATCCAGAGAAAATGATTAACAAATATTTTTTAATATGATACAGACTGAATATACTATTCTAGAAAATAAAAGCAGTGACCTTGTCCATGTTTAGAAAGCAAGCATCCCTATGAAAAAAGGTGATTATCTTTTATACGGCACTGCTCATGCACATACTGGTGTTGTTAATGCAACACTATATGGACAGGTAGAGCTGAATATAAATTTGATTGAGTTATATTAAAATTCATTATGTTGGCTTAACCTTTTTCTTAAATGATATTTATTTTTCATGATTTTGTAAATAGACAAATTAATCTTGTGATAATGTATGCATGACTACTATTTATTAAGTCATTTATTTTTTCGATTAATAAATTAGGATTGAAGGACATTATGTACATCAACACCAAGATACGGAACGGGAAATGAAGCAGGAAATGAGGAAGGATACGCTGTTGGAATGTCTGTATGTTATCCAAAACCAGGTTCAATCAAGATTAATGATGGGGAAATTGTGACAATGGAATCCAGATATAAAAAATGAATTTCTCACTGGAGCTATGGGGCATATGTACTTCTATTTGGCTGATCGACTACCACATACAACACATACATCATTTTCCTATGATGTGTAATTGTTTAATTTAGAGTTCTCTTTATGATATATATTTTATTAAATGTGGCTTGTTGGCACAAGGTGATAAAACATTCCTCAGTGGAGATTGGCTCTCGCGCTCAAAACCCTGTACTATTTTTCATGAGCCTCTCTAGACTTTTCCTTATGTTAATAAAATGCAATTTTCTCCATGCATTAAAGAGGAAATATAAAGTGTTCAATAAATGTAAAGAATAAAAAGGAGCATACCTTATATTTTCAAGATAAAAAACAAGTGAATTGAATTTTTTATGCAACTTTTATCCTTTTTCAATTATGATTTTACGATTAAATTCAAGATACACGTGCAAAAATGCATGTGGACAAATTCCCCATTAAAAACAAGATTACTCCAAGACCCCATCCTTATGTTGAGATACTTAATCATAATGGTGTTTGCTGAAACATTGTCAACCGTTATAGTCAAGATTTGACTCAACCCTTAACTTCTTAAGTAATCGTCAACATATTTCCCAATCAAGTGTCCCAAGTGCCCCGTGATTTGACAAAAGTTGATTATTTTTTATGCATCTTCCACTCACTGTCCACAAAATGTACGGTCAAACTCATGTAACTTAAGTTTTGAGTTGAAGTCTAAGTATCAGTGGTCAAACAAACTCTTCCACAATTTGACAAGATTTTTTTTTAATTTCTCCTTTTCTTCAAGGTAGAGCACCCAAATATCACGCCTCAATGTAGATCGTGATGGGATAAAAAAACCGAGGCTGCAAGGTGATTAATAGCTTTGTAAACATTTCATTCTCCACAAAACAAAATGGAAGCTCAGCACACACAAATTTTTTCACAAGTAGCGCTCGAAATTTCTCTTGATCAAATTTAGAATAGCTTGGCGAACAAACTACTTGCCCTTATGTAATGGTTTTTCTCTTTTTGGTTGCTAGGGTTGCTTGGGTTTTATCATGATCATAAGTAGTGCATCTACTTAGATGAGTCAGCATACCACTTGTTTCATTACTATACTTCCTTTTTGTAGCCCTTGTTGTAACTTTCATAGAGAGAAATAAGGAGTCGTGGCTTCATAGAGAATTATTCGGGAAGTCTCAGCTGACTGGAGATAATCTAGGGGAACTAGGCTTCGTGGACTTAAGCTTGAACGAACTGGCTTACGTGTAAAAACAGAATTCTGGAGAACAAAGTTGTGGCGGTGGCCACAACATGTGTGGCGAGGGCCACACTTACTTTTATACAAGGCGAGGGCCACAAAAGTAGTGGCGAGGGCCATAGTCTTCTGTATCGAAAATTTCTTATCTTTTCTGCCAGAATCCAATTTTTTCTCATTTCTTCGCCAATTCCTATTCTTTTCTCATGCATGCTTAGTGGAATGGAAATACCTGAAACACACTAGAAATACCAACATAATATAACACAAAGAACTAAAAACGGTAACATAAATCATGCAAGTAGAGTCGAATATGCGATGCAGTTTCGTGTTATCATGACACATATTGGTTCCTTTGCAAACTGTCTGCATCGAGAGTGTGCTTCTTTGCACCACGGGCCTTCTTCTCATCATTACTTTCCTCTCTCTTGATATAACATTATGCTCGTCTTACTACTTTAGCTAAGGACGTCACTATTCTTTGGGCGAAAGATTCGTTGAAGTGTCCTTCCCCGAGCCCGTTCTAAAATGTTGATATTAATATTTCCTTGTTTATATGTACTACCTGGATTGTTGCTTCGTTGAAGCGGGCGAGATACTCCCTCAATAACTCTGATGGGCCCTACCATATATTGAACAAATTGGTGGCAATCAGCTTCTGGTGCTTTCTTGCGCCGAATTAACGGACCAGCTTCTTCACCAGATCTTGATAACTGGCGATGGGGAGTCTGGGGATACCCACGTACCGTACTAAGGTTGCATTCCTAAAGGTGTCGGAAAAGCGCTTGCACTTCAGGGACTCAGGTGCCCAACTAATGATGGCCAACCTGAATGTTGATGGAGGCCACATGCTTATGTGGATCGTTGCACTAATCAAACTTAGCCAACAATGTCAACTTAAAGTTCTCTCGGATGCGCACCTCCCATATATCGTCTGATAGTGGGTCGGGAATCCAATACTTCCATTTCATCCACCATATCTGTTTCCTACTAGCGTTGCTGAATATGAAGAACATTATCTTTCAAGGTTCGGTTATGGCGACGAATGTCGTCCATAGCAGCGAGCATCTCTAGTAAGAAACTTTCCTCGTTGTTATATTATTTGTTGGCCAGAGTAGTCGTATTCTTGTTCATCATGACGTGGGATGAGTGCAAAGACAATAATCTGGTTGAACATTGTGAGGGTGGCCGATGCCAGTTTTACCGGGGAACCACGGTGGACGCTAATTGTACTCTCAGTATCATTATACTGATGTATTTATAGTTCTAAGAGTATTAAACAAAGTATTCCAAGAATGTAGCAACCATTATAGGAATGAGTGGTTGATTCCTTGAAATCTAGGAAGTGAGGTTAAATCGTTCCAACACATTTCACGCACGACCGCATGCTATGAGCGGATACGTTAAAATTAAGGCGAAATATTAGAACAACGAGCGTTCGATCCGAGAGAGGGACACTCGAACTAATGAAAAATGCGACTTGAGAAGGGTGGAGGGCTTGGAGTGTGCTTTTCGCCCGCCCTAGAGACCTCTTTCATTTATACCACTAAAATTTATAATAATTTTTAATGAACATTTTATTTTAAAAGTGTTATTGATTTAGTATAAATTTTAAGAATAAGAAATATGAATATTTAAATGATAATTGCCATATATTTAGTGTATTGGTCTTCATAAATTGCATTTCTTTAATTTTTTATATTTTGTTTACTTACAGTTTTGTTTTGTTAGTATAGAATTAAAATTAAAGAGTGGAGAGTTGAAATGAATGTCACGAAATTAAATGTTTGTTGATTTAGATTTTAACCAATTAAAAAAAAGAGTTTAATTGCTATGCACTATCAATGTAAAAAGTTTTACACCATCACTGCATATGATCATTCAAGTATATACATTTAAAAAATAAATAAATTAAAGTCAAACATTACTATTTATTAACGACTGTGATTAATTGATTGTGTAAAACTTATTTACACTTTACACTTGAGTGCATTCTAATTAATTGTTAAAAAAAATGTTGATAGTTTAATAAGTAAAATAGAGATAGTTTATAAATAAAAATAAAAAAATAAAAGAGTGAGGAAGAAACAAAACTTTAATTTTTTATTGGTTTTTGGGTATAGTTAGTGATTGTGATGGCAATGCATTGCACTTGAGTTGTATCAGAAGTCCCACACCGGTTACATTTGCAAGTTCTTTAGTGTTTATATAACACACACAATCCACTTTTTATTGTCCCTTCGGGGACATCCGATAAAATTGGAACGATACAGAGAAGATTAGCATGGCCCCTGCGCAAGGATGACACGCACAAATCGAGAAATGGTCCAAATTTTTTTTGATTCTTCGTTTTCGTTTTACCTTCTTCCTTTCATGTGATGATTCTTTTCGCTGCAGGTATTGATTTGTCTATTCTGTGAATTTTTGTCACTCTTCAAGCTTGCTTATATGTGGAAGGTAACATTAGGTTTAGGGTTGATCAAATTCTGAAAACTTATGTATTTATTTGCTTAACATTAGGTTTAGGTTTAGGTTGGTTGCAAAGTTTGTTTGGAAGGTAATGTAATTATCCCAAATAATTGATAACTTTTTTTTGTGACTAGTCTTGTAATCATTAGGTATACTAAGGTTGTATGCACTGAAAACTTTACTCTCAGTAATTTATTTCGTGATCACTGCATTTCATTATACACTTTTGTGTTTTCCTTTCTCCATGTTTGTTTCTCTCACTAGTTACTTACTAGTGCTTCTGCATATCCTTTACCTGATTTAATAGCTGTAGCTTGTTTTTCTGCAGGTTCGAAAGCACATCATCATCTTCAAGTCCTCTCAGCTTTTAAAGCCAATAATCCTCAAACCTTGTGTTACTTTTCATCTATGCTTTGGCATGCCCAATATAAACCAGATTGATGCCACCATAATCCACACTCCAATGCTCTTTCAATCTTTCTTTCAGGTATTATTACTTCTTCTTTTTTATCGCAGATAACTAACTCCCTAAAAACTTTTGATTACCAAAAACTATGAACAACACAACAAGTCATTAACACAATATCTGAAATTGTTGCATTATTAGGTATAAGGTCGGTTGTAACCTACTCCAAACTTGACATATTTTTAAGACTGTGAGCAATGAATGTGGTTCGCCCATCTTGTAGCGTTCTTACACATAAGATTACAAGGGATGGAATTCATGGATGCAGATTGATAAATAACCCAATTGGCGGTGGCTTGAGCTGAAACGAAATTTGTGTATAGAATCAGAAATGTGATCATTGCCACTTCTATCTGCATTTCATTTGATTTCTTTGTACACCATATTTCACTGACTAGTAGTGTTTCTCCATATCCTGTACATGATTCAATAATTGAGTCAACATCTCTCCAAACCTCATCTAGCTCACTACCTATTCGCAATTAGAATACTGCAGCATCTTAAAAACTCTCTCGCCAAAGGCCTTTTATATCCTGCATCTTCTGATTATATATTTTCTGTTGTTGCAGATTTTAATTGGGCTACTGTCCCTACTTTTAGAAAGTCTTATACTGGCTACTGTACCTTTATTGGATCATATCTAATCTCCTTGAAACCATTGAAGTAATCTACACTCTCTAGATAAAGTTAAAGAAGCTCAAAACTTGTCAACTCGAATGGCTCCAATTTCTATTTGGAGATTTCCGCATTACTTTCGACAAACCTACCTCCAACTTCTGCGACACCAAATCACCAGTCTCCAAGCTTTATCTCTCAGACATCCACAGTCCAGCTTGTGGGGAAGTATTATCATTAGATAAAAGAGATTTAGCATGGTAATCAATTTGATTTCTGTTGGTGTGTTTTGGTTATCATTCTTCTTTTCTCCTTTGTAATGTTCTCTCCAGCTCTGTGCTTAATAACACCACTGAATATTTTATCACAAATTTGATTAGGAAGTGCTTGCGGCTTTATTTTGAGTCAAACTTAGTTTTAACTAAAACCAACTGATACATACATAAGCGTGATCTAAAGAAACTGAGGATGTGTTTGGTGAATCTGGTTCTTCATCAGAACAACCTGATTATTTCCAGCAGACTTTCAGTGGCCGTGGCCGGACGGATTTCACACTATTACAAGTGTGTTCATTGACAGAGGTTTTTTCATTGTGATATTCTTAATACATGTATAACATATGTCTCTAACTCTAAGCAGGCCATTATAGAAGATAGTTCTTCTTTAGTTTCCCTTGAAATGGGAAGTCTAGTCATTAGTTGACTCAATGGCCTCTTCATTGAGTATACTATCATACTTGAAAGAGCCCTTACTTAAATTATGAAACAGATGCATTAACATGGAGCAAGATAGATAGTCTTAGAATCAAGTTAGCTCAGTCACTATCACAACAGGTTTCTACTTTATAGATGGTGATATGATTGGATCATTGATGTTAGCCACTACTACAACTATTCAAAAGCTGTTGGAGATTAAGAAAACAAGTTTACATCCAAATTAGTCTATATCTAGGACATATGCGTTAACACACATCCACACCAGATTCTTGATTTTGTGGACACTATACAGAGAGGCTAACCAGGTAGCTAATAGTTTAGCAAAGCATGGCTTGGGTTTGGACTCTAGTCTCAAATATTTTTTAGTTTGTTCCTGATTCTGCTTGATAATACCTGTTTCTGCATGAATGGCAACTTCTGACTAATTCTCCTCCATGTCTATGTTATCCTTTGAAGATTTCATGTCATCTTTTTGATACCTCAGTGAAAGTTGTCCAATTCTCATCAAATAGGCGTTTCGTGTATATTCCACATGTTGGAAAGCACAACATCATAGCCAATCTTTTAATGTCAATAATCCTCAAAGCTGGTGTTCCTTTGGCTGTATATTCAGGTATTGCTTATTTTCACAGATAACTCCCTGAAGACTTTTGATTACTATGAAATATGAACACAAGAAGCGGTTGAGACAATATTACAGTTCAATGGATTCTTTATGCAAGTTTTATTTAACTTTGCAGCATGATGAAAGCCTCCTATTAATATTTTAGAAACTGACACAGAAAAAAGTTGGTGCTACATGTGGAAGAATCGGTAAACCTGAGTGTTTTGAAATCCTCTACTCTAAGCAATACTTAAACTGTTAGAGACACCCCATAATTCAGTATCAATAACTAAGCAGGGGTAAAGCTTTTCGGCAGCTATTTGAAGTCTAGGGATACCTTTATTTTGAGGTGCACAACACCATTAACACTGTCATTTAAGAGATTGTTGATGGAAATATATGTTTGTAAGTAAGATTATGATACTTTCAAATGCTGAAAATACAAGTCAAAGTTTTCTAACAATTATTTTGGCTTGTGTTAGACTAGTCCTTGTTCTGCCAGAGGTATTGAGTTGTGAGATTAGATGTGATGCACATATCTTTATTAGCACGAAGGCATAAAATATATCAAATAGGCTTTAAACCAAAGTGAAAAACTAGATTTAACTTTAAAAAGTAGCTGAAATCTAATATTATATATATATATATATATATATATATATATATATATATATATATATATATATATATATATACACAATTATAGGTCACTTCTATGATTTTGAATCAGTTTGATCAGAATTCTGTCCTACCACACCCAATGAAGGCATGAGAGTCAATTCATCATTTCCTGCATCTGTTATCTTTTCAACATCAGTATTCTCTAATTGCACATAGCTGATACTAAGTTGTCTCATATTTACTTTCTCTATATCAACACAATCTCTTTCTGCTAAGGATCCCTCCCTAGAACTAAATGTTGATGAATAATCTGTTTCTGCATCAATAGCAACTTCTGACTCATGCTCCTCCGACTCTACTTTATCCTCCAAAGAATTTTTATCATCTACCTCTGAAAAATTACACTCATATGTGGATTGCTTAATTTGGTCTTTGTGTTCATGCAACTCGTCTTTGATGGTATGTATAGGCTCTTTTGGGTGTAAACTTGTTTCCTCAGTCTCCAATAGATTTTGAATTGTTTTTGTAGCAATATCTATAGCCCAATCATCACTATCTGCATCTCTGAAATTAGTCATGTAGAATATGCTTTGAGATTATGATCAAACTGTTAACAGAACTAAGACTCATGATTTTAAAAACCAAACCGGACGGTTTAAGAACCAAGACTTGCCAGTTCGGTTCTTAAAACAATACTAAGAATAAAAAGAAATTCTGAAATTAGAAAGCGTATTATGCATTACTTGAAAGGGTCAAGTCCAGCTGAGTTAAAGGTTGATTTCATGACAGTTAGAAGGAGCAAAGGATCAGTGGAGAAGTATCCGCCATACATTCCAATTTCCACTAGGAATTGCACATCCAAAATAAACTGCTCAAGGAATAAAGATACAGAATCACTTTAGATAGATAAAATCATGAATATTTGCACCAAATCATTTAGCTATATGAATTTGATCACACATTGTGCAAATTAGTTGCAATGTTGCTTTTAATCTGTCATAATGAAGGCCAAAAGAATAGACAGACGTTCGGAAAATTAGAAACCTGTTTGGCCTCATTAGTTTGTAAGAGAACATGCTCTTCTGGTGTTTCATCGATCTCTTTGTTCTTCGAAACCAAAATAAACATACACACCATCACCTCCCTCAGTAATTCCATCAACCAATTCACTTCAAGCACATTTTCTTCTTCAAGTTTTTCAATTTTCCTCAGTTCTAGAAATAAAACCTGTCCATGACAGAGAAAATCAGAAGCATATATGGATGCAAAATCAGAAGCAACTATTTGCTCACAGGTATTTGCTCCATCTTTTTATTTGTGGAAACTATACCTGAAATATTGCAGAGGGCATTGGATTGTGGATTGTGTTAGCATCAAACTGGTCATTGTAGTGAATAGCTGAAAATATTTCATGGTTGCTGTAAGTAGACAGCATTCTGAGAATTAATTGCTGGCAGAACACATTTCTTAACTTAATGGAGCTCTCTTCGATAAATAACAGGAAATCATCAAGTTCTTGATGCCGATGAACACCTGAATGGTTCTTCACTACTTGTGGATCCATGTGGTTACTGCTTCTGCTGCTAAAGATACCTTTAACCATAGTAGAGAGAAACTGCACTAATGTTGACAAATTAGCCAATATAGAAACCTGTTGTGTCAGTGACTCAGCTAACTTGATTCTAGGACTATCTTGCTCCATTTCATTTGTTTCATAAGTAAGGGCGCTTTCAAGTATGATAATATACTCAGTGAAGAGGTTCTTGAGTCCACTAGTGACGAGATTTTCCATTTCAAGGGTAACTAATGGAGAAATATCCTCTGCAATCGCCTGATTAGAGACACTCAAATGTGTTATGTACTAATACTAGTATTGTGAACACGTGCAATGCACGAGGATACATTTTTCAAAAGAATTTATGTTAGTTACACAATATATGGTCATTGAACAAACCTGCAATAGTGTCTGAACCTTCCTGCCACTGGAAGTTAGCATGCAATAATCAGGTTGTTCTGTCGAAGATCCATCTCCACCAAACACTCGAGACACAATGTAATTCTCTAAAATCCAAGAATCATTTACTGAGAATATAGGAATCACTTTCTTAAAGTGGTTTATGTGTGTATTCAAAACCTCTTCCATGCAAGGGTAGAGATGCTCTACCAGGTATGGCAGCAGCACTAGTTTCTGGTTTTTACCGAGTAAAGAACAATACGAAAATGCAAATTTCGCAGCCTTTATGGCGGAGGACAATCCAACACTAGCTTCTGATGTGCATTTAACAAATTTATCAAAACAGTTAATAAATGACATTGTTTCTTCATATGACCATAACACAAGTTCTGAGGCATAAGGAGAAGTTTCTCCGCATAACATCTCAAAGCTCTTAGCCGCTTGTGAGATCATCGAAAACACAAACTTTGCTAGCTTTCTGATATATATCTCATTTAACAATGAAGTTGACCACTGCAGATTATTTGTTCCAGTTACAATACGCAGATGGTAATATTTAAGCAATAGATGAATAGCAAGTTGAGTATCACCAAGCCTGCAAAGTGTAGTTAGTGCACTTTTTAGTTCGGGCCCTTCTATTCTTTTATTCTCAACTATCTGTATCAACTCTTGTATAATCACGGACTTTTTCTCCGAAATCATCGTGTTATATAACTGTATCTCATCATAACTATTAGAGAGGGCTTCATCTTCATATACAGATTCTAGAACTTTAAGGGCTTCATCTACTTTGTTTTCTGACATAAGAATATCCAGCTTTTCTGAAACATCATTGATATGAGCTTCTAACTCGCTCGGCGGGGATGGTACAACAAAATCTAAAGATTCTTCCATGGTTAAGTTTATAGACAATATCTTAGGATATATGCGATCTTTAAGATCCTTGACCAACATTTGATGTGATAAAAAGTGGTTTTCTAGTTGCAGAAGCTCATTTTCCACTCCTGTCACTTCCTCTAGTATTCTACACATATGAGGGAGAAAATAATAAGCTAAATTTTGTAAAAATAGATTATAGAACTTAATAAATTACCTTACCTAAGGAATGATGAATAGTTAGCACATATATTTTTGTGTAAATCCAAATTTGCTGCTTCCTTGAGTTCTTGAAGTTCATCACACAAATGTTTGATGCCCTATCATATCATGAAGTCAAAACATATGATGAAACATGTTGCAGTGATGAATGTCATGAAAATATAAAATGAATTGAAGAGAGTGTGTGAATGGAAGTACCCTTCCAGTGATGGATTCAATATCAAGTTTTGCATTCTCGTCCGGCTGATTGGAGATGATAGAATTAGAGAGTGAGACGACGGAAACAACGTCGTCTGAGCTCGGCTCGGAAGAGTGTATCGAGTTTCGAGAGACCGGGAGTGAGTGGTCTCGGAAACGGAACTTGGTAGCAGAAGAAGATTCCATTTGCATATTGGTAATGAAGTGATGAAACAAATTTGTTCATTCATTAATATATAGTTTTTTTTATGATACTAGGTTGTTTTGGACATGGGAATTTCCGCTGAGGCTTAGTCGTTTATTCATCTAGAACAATGGTTGTGAAACCTGCTTCATTGATATGTTCGCCAATAAACTGTGTTTTTGTTTTTTGATTCCACAGAATCTGCTTCGGCCTCTACCACTGTTATTGTTCTTTGTTTTATTTTACGTTGCATTTTGTACTCTAGTCATGCGTCTGTCTCATTGTTTGTCTGCATGAGGATATATGGAATGTTTGATAAGTTAGTCCGAAGAAACTTCAGAAGATTTTCTGCTAGAGTAAATCAGCATTTTTGTCGTTTACCAACAAAATATCAACTTTTTTTCCTTGTAAATTTGTGGTGTTAGTTCGTAAATTAACTTATCCGTCCTAGATAGTTGTGAAAATTTTAAAGGGTTAATACCTATTTTTCCAGTCATATAAGACTCGTTTGAAAAATCTTCCTGTATAAAAAAAGGTTGCATGAATTTCCTCATATTAAATTTTGTAAAATTTTTATTTTCAAAACCAACCTTGACACTTGAAAGACTCTAACATTTTGAACCATGTAAATTATTATTTTAGTAAAACCAACATTGCCCGTCATATTGCAGAAGGTTTAAAATGACATAATCTTCAAGTTTATAGGGTTTAAAATGACCAAATCTTCAAATGGCAAGATTGGTTTTAAAAACAAATTTTTTATAAGGTTTAAAACGAGAAATTCTTCAAATGGTAAAGAAATTCATGCAACTTTTTTTTGCAGGAGATTTTCAAACGAGCAGATTTTTCAAAAGAGCCCTATATGACAAGGAGAAATAGGTATTAACCCAATTTTAAATTATTCTCATTCATTACACACCTAAGATTTTTTTAAAAAAAAAAATCAAATCACTTATAGGGGATAGAAATATCTGAACTTACAAAAAAAAAAAAATCTTTGAGTAACAACTAATACGCAGCAAAATTTAGCAATTGAAAGCTTGTAAAAACAATAAATTATTACTGCCAGGAACCTTTGGAACTAATGATAAAAAAATTCGGTCATCAAGACAAAAGAAATAGTTTTATTATGAGGTTAAAATTGAAAAAGAATTACAAGTGTGAATAGTGTGAGAAAGTCCCGTATTAGTTAAAAACGTGGAAACTTAGTAATTATAAATGAGAGAACTCACACACCTATCACCGTAAAATTTTGGGTCAGTATCTGGTGTGTCTCTCACAAAATATGTTGCTCTTAAAAAAAGATACCTCAAATTAAAAGGCTTCCTCGTGTTGATCCTCTCAAATTGTCCCAACAGAAAATAGTGTCAACAATCATACAAAACAACAAAGAGCAGGAAAAGAATGAGAAAACAAAAAATTCTCAAAAATCTGATGCAATGCGAATGTAATATCTTTATTCTTAGACCTTATCTCGACGAATGCAATGGTGAAAATGTAGCACCATGTCTTAAGAATCTCAAGCATAAACATTAGTCTGATCCAACGATTAACAAATTTGGAATATTTATTTTTCTTAGGCTATTTTGAGAAAAACAAGAATGAATTTTTTCACTAGTAATTGGTTCTCTCTCTCCACACAGAGAGAATGACTCTTTATTTAGGATAAGTGAGACACATATGAGCTAACAAATTTAGATCTTTATTTACATAGGAAGGGAGCTCTCTGTCACACCTATGCGAAGGTAATCACTAAAACGGTGATATCACAACAAGTTTCAAATTCACTTTTGGTAGCGCTTTAGTCATCATAACAAAACCATTATCCTCGCTATGAATTTAAGCTCACGCCAATAACTTAGCATCCAATACATCATGTATCCAATGATATCTTATATCAATTTGTTTGGGACCACTATGAAACCTTGATTTTCATCTCATAATTCCCATGCAAATTTAATCAAGTAGCCCAAAGTTGACTTTCCGAAATCAATATCTTTATTCATATCTCAGTCGGACTAGTCCACCAAAATAGGATCCAACACCGGATCCAGCTCCCGCTCCCTCACCAAGCTGAACCACGACTCTGATACCACTGTTGGTGAGTCCGCAAGAGTCGAAAGCACCAACGGGACCAATGCTTCAGGATAATAAGAGAGGGAAACACCACATTTCAACCCAAACTGAGGTTCATGGGATCACCGCCATTTAATATGGAACTTCCCTTAGATTCAGAGTTCTCACTGAGCACTATGAGATTTGCAGGATGCAGATAACTACCAAAGGAATGAATGACATTCAATAATTATAGTCTACTATCTTTGTGTGAGATAAGACGTCGCCTACAATGTTGCCATTGGATATATCTATAAAATTTGCATATCCATCTCCTAAGTTGGCCATTTTGAAGAAGAAAGAGAAGGAAACAACACCAGTAAACAAGAGAGATAGAAATGGTATCTAGAAAAACTTGAGATATAAAGATAAGGAGGATATGATGAAATATCACTAAAAAACGCGAGAGATCAAGTGAATTGAAAATTTTGGAAAAGAAAACAAACTAGTAGAACAAGATATCCTCGAAGCTCGTGGAAGGAAGATCGGAGTTGGTGAGACAGAGAGAGAGAGAGAGAGAGAGAGAGAGAGAGAGAGAGAGAGAGAGAGAGAGAGAGAGAGAGAGAGAGAGAGAGAGAGAGAGAGAGAGAGAGAGAGAGAGAGAATAGACACTTGGTGAGAGAGAGAGAGAGAGAATAGACACTCTGTACAAAGAGTGAAAATGCAACCTGAAAGAAGAAATAACTTTTATATAATGGAGCATGGTAGGGAAATCGACGGTCCAAAACAAAGAAAGGTAGGAAGACGAAAAGTCGACAAATGAATTCACCTAGAGATCACAGCGACACTCGAGTGCACTTAAGCACCCTAAAGTGCAACCTCACATCCTACCTAAAACCAGATGTAAGAATGATCCTAGGTAGGGTGTGAGGTTGCACTTTAGGGTGCTTAAGTGCTAATTTTCAAGGTCACTTACTCCCTTTCGCCAAACCTCTTCCACTTCTACAAAGCAAGAGTTTGTCGTGAAGACCGCGGTAGCGACCTCGTACTCTAAAATCTTCACATTACTATGTAATTAAAGAATTTGGGGACAATTGTTCTAGACCGTAGACCGGTTATAGGCCCAATGAAGGAGATGCTCAATCACAAGAAGATCCAGTTTTGTAGTGCACCCATTAAGGTGCTAAAGATCCCGTACACCTGCAATCATGAGACCTCCATCCAATCTTTTCATCTAGATGATCGCCCATTGTTACATATAATCAGACGGTCCCCGCATCGCATGACGTGAAACAATAAGCATTAGGTGGTTCTATCTGCAATTCTTATACATTACTTAACGTTTATATGTATATTCTCATCATTACTCATTTTACCATCTCTCTCCCATTTAACTTACAAGAATATTTGAGTAATAATTTTAAAAAATAGTACATTCTATATCATATCTCATATCCAAAATAGACCATAGACAACATCATTTGTTTTTCCTGTTTAATTGATATTTATGGTTGATTATGTCGTGTATGTGGTGGCAACTGACAGCATTAGTGGCGTAGTGATAAGGTTAGAAGTGCAAGCGATAAAAGGTGCTATTTTCTTCCTGCTCAAAGTTCACGGATCCTTACCTTTCAAGAACCGATCTCAAAGTATATTATTTTTTGATTCTCTACAAAACAAATTTCAAACGTAAGTTATACATTCAATTGTTTTGAAGAATCTAAAATAAGATTTTATTCTTTTTCTATATGGAATAGTTTTTTCAAAACACACCAGGAATCTTCAAACTCTTGGAAGAGATTGTTTCCGTACAAAAGAACAATTATTATAAATAAAAATACAAGAATGTCAAAACATATTCTTAATAATCCAAAAACCACACCCTGTCTTCTTTTTCCCTTTGCTTCTTTTGTCACATCACTATTCATATTGTAAGAAGAAAAATCAACTTTGCATTTGTTTTGGCCTGAAATTGTTCCGAGTGATATTATTCGCACTACTGAGTATATTCTTGATTCAACAGATAAAGTAATAAATCAATCAAACTTCATCATGGTCACAATAGACTTCTACCATTGTCTTAATGCCAAATATATTGTAAAGTAAGACACTTTTTTATATTTGAAAATGAAAATGAAACAATTCTAGAAGTTTAATTTTTTTGTTTAATAGTATAATGATCGGATTTTATCATTTCAAAATGAATAAGTGAAATATCATAGAATTCGCATCTTAACCGACATGAGTTTGAAAAAAAGGACACAAATTGTATAATTATTAAAATATTAATTTCACTTTATGCTTGATGGTAAGTTCAAGGGGGGAAAACATTAGAGTAGGGAAAAGTAGTTCTGGAAAATTCATCACAGAACAGTCATACTGTATGGTCCATATAAGCCATGTGGACCTAAAACTCTGTAATTGTTCCAATATTTATGAGAAATGCATGAAAATAGGAGCACATTTTTTATATGAATATATTTTTTCTTGCTAAAAATTTTAATGAGTACCTACTTTTCTTCACTTATTAAATTATTTCAAGTTTGCTCTGTCTTCCATCAAATAAATAGTTAAACTTGTCATTGTTAATTGGTAATACTTCTCTTTCATGCCACCTTTGAAGCCTTTAGTTTACCTTGATATCATGTAATGGGACCACAATCATGCAATTTTGATGGAAAGTTATAGTTGCAATTTGCTTTTCTATTACTTTAAATATTCCACAAACAAAATTTTATATTTCTTTGGCACTTATATAAAATTGTTTGCTTAAAAATATTTGACAAATGCTATGGTGGACCACCTTATTATTTTTCTCCTTTTTTTTTGTTTTCTAGATTGACTTTTGATAATTATACATGAATATACTTGATGTAAATTAAATGGTGACATCACAAAACTGCTTGTTTAATCCACCTTGAGGTTTTTTAGAATCTGTCATCTGAAAGGTTCAAGTGGAGCAGATTCTTCAAGAGACTGTGCTGCTTGAAAACATTCTGCAGCTTCAACCAATGATGATATTGTACCCTCAGCTTTGTGAAAGAGACCAAGATTATACCAAGCAGAAGCATTCAATCTATCGTGTCGTAGTGCATCCGTCAAAAAACTTCTGACTGCGGGATTTGATTTATTACTGCAATGTCGAAGTACTTTAGCAGTGGAGATTAAGCTCAGAACATGGCCAGGGTCAATGTTTAAAGCATCACCAAAAGCTTTTAGAGCTTCTTTGTAAAGGCCCTTTGCTTCATACATTATACCTGTATAATTTGAAGAGAACGGTTAAGAGACCGAAAAAGTAATTAAACATTAAGAATGGTTTCTATATTAAGCGGCCAATTATTTCAAGTGATAATAATCTGTTAGTATCATTTCAATCTCAAAAAGAAAAATTAAATGGAGTATATGTTTACCTAGAGCATGACATCTAGAAGCAGAGTATGGTTTGATGGCCTTAGATTTTGAAAGACATGTCTCTGCATCATGCCATTGGGACAGACTGATATATACATGAGCAAGATCATGCCATATTTCCACTTCCAAGTTCCTAGCACGATCTCGGTTGTCCTATCACAAATAGTATTAATAAAAGCGTAAGTACTAGAACACAAAAAATAATACCTTTAACGATTATATAACTTCTTCCAGGAATAAGACGAGGTGGTTAGAACAACAAACCTTATATAACTTCTTCCAAGAACCAAAACTCTTTCTTTGAATTTGAAGAACTGCAAGAAGCTGAGTATATGTCTCAATGGCATTCTTTAACTGGTTCTGTGCAATTTGAATTTTAGCTTTTGTTCGCAACAAATCACCTTGATCCCATTTCCCAGTCTGATCCAAAGCAGCGTTAATAATAGATTCCGCATCCAAGAACTGTTTTTTAGCAGATAATATCCGTGCCAATAGTAACCATCCTTTAACATTAGAACCACCTTCCAGTTTTACGACGTACTTTGCATAATGAAGCGCGTCATCCAACTTCCTTTGTTCTGCATATTCTAGGCTAAGATGGTATAGTACTAACGGGTCTATCATTCTGGTCATTCTACCAGCAGTTTCCAAGGCTTGAAGTGCCTCAGATTGCCTCTCAAACTTCTCAGAATCAGAAACGGCCAATTTCGAATGTGCCGATAATGAAACACCAAGATATAATTTGGCAACATTTTCTAACTGCGTACATTTTCCATCTAAGCTCTCGACCGCTCTCTGAGCAAAGCTTACCCCTTCTTCTGCAAGCGGAGGATTCTCACAACAAATCTTAGAAGCCATTAACAAACCAGGAACATGTTTTGGCCTTTCTCTACCATGCAACAATTTTCCTAGTAGATCAAGTGCCGTTGTGTCCTTATCTGCCCCATAATAACAAAGAGCTAGATCATAGAATCTTTCACTTCGATGAATAGTCCCGGGGAGCAATTCTTCCAAATGATCGGCTAAACTTGATAGGCCTCCCGAAATAGACAGTGCAAACGAAAGGTGGTCCAAAATTGAAGGATCCCACTCAATTCTATTGAGAGAGACTTTTCTTAGCAAAATCATTAAAAGAAGTATGGCCTCTTCTATGTTGTTTCCTGGTACAAACGAGCCGTCCATTTGGGAACGCAGATTAGGGGGCATTACTTCTCCTCCACTATATAGAAGAAAAACAACAAATTCCTTTTGAATCTTAGCTGTAGTCCCTGCATCAAGATTCCATTGATAAAGGAGTGCTCTCCGGTAAGACAAAGTAGCTTCGCGCGGACAATCAGCAAGCTTCCACAACTCCGGAAGCAGCTCGACTGCCTTGCTCACGGTCTCCTGCAATTTACATTCAGCACCAAAGTTATCAGGCAAGCCTTCAGGTAATGAAGATTCCACTATGTCCATAATAACTTTGCAAGATTGAGCAGCTTCTGCAAGAATGATTGGAACTATTAGATTACACTTTGACTAATGTCCTACTGTAATTGAAACCAATTTTATAATAACTTATGCATACTTTTCTGCGCTGGTCTTATGCAACAAAATAGATAGTATTCAAAAGAAATTTCATAACCTAAAGACACATAGCAGTTGAAATCAAATACATATACTAAGGGTTTGTTTGGACAAACAACTTAGCTAAGTTATTATAGCATAAGCACTTATCCTGTAAGTGCTTATGTATAATTAAAAAACGATAAATAAAGTCAATATGTTTTCACATAAGTTATAAGTTGTTTTTATAATCTACCTTGGAGAGCTTATGAAAATACTGAAAACAATTTATGGATATGTCATACAATGATTCCATAAGCTCTTCCAAACAGTGTCCCAGGCGTTTGCCTTAGCATACAAGTTCAAATAAGTCAATCCAAACAGACTCTAATTATACTTGTAAAATAATGTGGATCACAGGTGAAAGATCTACCATTGCACAGGCTAAAAATGTTGCGAAATTAAGCGCAAAACTAAGAATCAAACAACCAAAAAGGTTACCTTTAAACCTCTCAAGAGCCTGCAAAGATTTAGTTTTTAGGAAAAGTGCTTCCAACAATAATCCAACAGAATGTATAGACATTTCCGGTTCACCATGATTATGAGAATGCCTCTTTCGCCGTTCTCCATTTCTCGAAAGCGCGATTTTGATCTTCGGAGTCACAACAGCTATATCTATTCCCTCAAATACATGTAAAGCAGCTACTAGATTTCCTTTCTGATACTCATATCTCCCTAACAGCGCTCTAGCTTCCTGCACAATACATACATAATTACATAACTTTCACTTCAAATTTCAACAGTAACTATAATTTAGAAGAGGTTATGAATGAACCTCGTAGTTCAATACGCCACTCTCGCGTAAAGATAATTCAGCTTCTTCTATATTGCCGGTGTCGGGTTTGAGATCGAGTTTTCCAGGAAGGAAAGAATGGCCGCTTGCTGAGAAGAAGTCGTTGGTTACAAGCGATTGAGAGGAAGGGTATGTTTCATCTGTTGGCCCCAATTGGTCACCTGAGCGTAGGAACTTCATTGTTGTATGAGGAAAAATTGAAGAGAGTTGAGAATTGGGAAGTGTTAAACCCTAGAAATGGAGGGAGGGGAATGAGAGTGAAGTGGGAGAGAGATCTAAGGTGATGGCAATGGCGGAAGGTGCGCACGGATGAGATTGGTTGGGGGTTTTGTTTGGTTTGGTTTTGTTAAGTGTTAAGTGTGTTGTCGTGGAGTGGGGTCCGGTGGGTGATTTTAATTAACTGCTGACGGGGACGGGATGAGTTTTGACGTTGGTGTGTGGACTGTATGGTGGCTGGATGTCATTAAAATTAAAACGGTTTTCATTGACTACATTGAATCACACGTTTCACGCCTACCACTTCATCCATCTACTTCAAGCCTCCAACGAATTTCATCTCCATTTTTTTTTAGATTTATAATTTATATATTTTTGAGACAGATTTCACTAGTTCATTACTCCCTCCGATCTTTTTTTTTTTGACAGAAATTAAATGATATTCATTCATTCAAATCGATAGAGTACATCGTTGCAATACAAATTCAAAATCGCCAAAAACAAAAAGGATGAATCTGCGAACAAATCCACAGCATCCATGTTAATAGCATAAAACGGCAAATTGCATATGCCTACAAATATTAATGTATTGACTGTATTGAGATGTCTGAAATATTCATGCTTCCGGATCTGTAGCGTTGACGGCACCAAAGTCATTGATTGAATCTGCACTAGATCGAAACTAATCTTTCAACCTGAAACAAATGAACGCCGCACAAAAAACGGAAAAACAAAATACCCGCACAAAGACGAGATCACAAACGATGATCCACGAAATCACAAAAAAGACAAAAAAAAAAAGGTGTGAAAATCACTTATTTAAGTAATAGATAAACAAAAACGATTTGGAGGGGTGATTTTGGATCAAAATTGATCCTAAATCACCCCTCTTTGAGAGAGAGGAAGAAAAAAAGAAGAAAAGTGACGGCTAGGGTAGAAGAGGAGGAGTAAATAATGTATAAGAAAAAATTCTCTTTTTAGATACATTGAATAAATAATGTATCTAAAAAACATAATGTCTAGATACATTATTTATTCAATGTATTTAAAAAGAGAATCTTTTCTTATAAATTGGACAAGAAGTAGTATTATTTTTGTTCTGCTTCAAAAGAGTGGTTCTACATGTGGAAATCGTCTCTTGTTTATCGTGAAATTTCAAACTAGATTTCTCTTTTTATTTTTGTTGTGTTGCCCCACTCGCTAAATCGGTCCTCAGCCTCACATTTGATGAGCCATTTCCTTCACTCAAAATAAGTATTTTGGCTCTGGTGACTCCTCTAGTTGATGCATCTTGCCATATCCTGACCTCTCAACTAGTTAGACAAGCAAATTTTTAAGTCATGTCGTCGTTTCAACAATAATTCCAAGTTCAAACGTCCAAGAAACGGTTGGGTGCAAGTATGCTTATGAATGGGTGGAATGTTGGATTTATAAGAGAGATGACTCATTTACCTAACACCTTAAGGTTTTGGGTTGAGATGTAGTGTCTCCCTCTCTTGTGATCCTAGAGCATTGGTCCCGTTGGTACTCCCGACTCTCCCGAACTCCAACAAAAACCACCACTTGCAGCACAATTGCAACTGTCAGAATAAAAAATGTCTCAAAACCTCCAACGGCTGCAGACTGCCCTCAGAATGAGAGTTGAGAACAAACTCGTTACAAATATCTATAACCTGCTACATCAAAATAACACACACCTCCTCAACGAGACTCCTTCTTATAGAAAGAACCAACAAAGGGCTCTTACACATATCACTACTCAACTTGAGGTGTTATAATACAATGCAATATTCCAATTTTTCCCGTCTAAGGTGAACCACTAACTAAGTGGTTGATGGTGGACCATGATTCCTAGCCACTAGATTAAATGGTTCTTAAGAGCTTTATGATGGATTGACCAAATCAAATTCTTTTATCTTCTCAATTGTATCCTCTCTAATGAAGTTCACCATTAGTACAGTTTCTCCTTCCTCTTTTATGATTGTCTTTCTTATTCCACTTCTACTTAGATGTTGTCATTTCTCATCATTAAATTTAAAAGATAAAATTTATTTATGTAAGATTTTATTGGATGGAGAACTGTTATACGAGATATTGAATTCACGGGATAGAAATTGACAATATTTTAACTTCGTAAATTGAATTGAACCAACCAAAAAGTTATACTCCATTTCGCTTAAAAGTATATGATTGAAAACACTTTACAACTTCAATTCTTTTCCATATGTCTTTAAAAGTATACTGCAAAAAAGTCTACCATTTTCCTTATATACAAATAATTCAAAATCGATTAACTATCGCTAATTAATTCCTTGTTGTGCTATTGTGAAATGTATTTCTTATTCATCCATTTCTCCACCGTATTATTCAACATCATTGCCGCTGCAACGAAACCCTTTAACTTTTAATTGAAACGCAGTAAAAAAAATTGTTCAATTCAAATTAGGTGGTTGAGTTATAATACTGCCAATTTCTATCCCATGACTTCAATTTCTCATATAACCATTATCCATCCAATAAAATCTTACATAAATAAATCTTATCATTCAAACTTGATGAATGGGAAATGGTGACAGTAAAGGAGAAATGGAATAAAGAAAGAAAGTCATAGAAGAGGAAGGAGAAATTACTTTGGTGTGGTCAACCCATCATAAATCTCATGAGAATTATTTAATCTAATTGCTAGGAATTATGGTCCACCATTAACCACTTAGTTGACGGTTCACCTTAGACTTCACCCATGCTTATTATCCATAAATTTATTTATTAGTGGTAAATCCATAAATTTATTTATTAGTGGTAAAACATTAGGTTAGAAGACCTTAGTTAAGATTATGATTAGAAGTGGTGGCATCTTTGTGATAACGGCTTAAGTATAAGGAAAAATTGGTCATGTATTTTAAGTTAAGATTTTTAAAAAAAATATCACTCTTTTCATTTCTTCTCCTTGTTGCAAGTAAAAATTAAGATAAAGTATAAAAGGGAGAGAAAATTAGCTTGTGGTGGAGGGAAAGGAAAGAGGAAGAAGAGTACTTCTAGACCATTTCATCCATCTTGCATGTGTGGTTTTAAGTATCTTAAAGGAGAATCAAATTTATTTGATCACAAGCTTCAAGATTTCATCACCATCATTTCCTATTCATTACCCGATTTAGGTTATATTAGAAAGGTAGGGTTCATAGATAGATGAGATAGCTCTCTAGAGCTAAATGCATGCTCGGGGTTTTGAGGATTTCACTCTTATATCTTGCTTGTGTTGCATAAAATTTGTTTGATTGTATGATAATTGTGTGCTAGATGAAACTACTATGTTTTGTTGATGGTTGTGTTATTTATGCATTGATAAATACATGGTTGGAGGTGTGAAAGTCGGTGGATTTGCGAATTATGTAGAAAATGGGAATCAAAATTTATCCAAGGAAAACCAGAGTTTCTCACGAACAGTCAGTGGGTAAAAACCCAAAAAAAGAAGAAAAGCCAAAACAGTTGTGTCGGCTGGTACATGACAATGCTATTGGACTCGAGTTTTTATACTATGAGGTGTTCCCTAAGTGCAACACACCTGTGTTGAGCAACACAGGACACCCGTGTTGACCCCAGTCAAAGAGAAACTTCCCCGTGTTAGGTGAAAAAAATGCGATAGAAACGATTTAGAGGGGGTGAATAGACCCTTTAAAAAATTATTCGACTAATTCTCCCAAATGAATTATTAGAGGTTTTTCAAAAGTGTGCACAGAAGATTCAAAGCGAAAAATAGAAAGATTATGCTTTATGCTTTTATTGGAATTTCGATCATGTCGACAAATACATAATTCACTAAACTAACAAATTATTCAAGAATGAATAATTGAATGATTGTATATTACATGAGATGTGTCATATATGATATTTCAATTATGATCATATTGTAACAATACTAAGTTTCAAGAATTCAATCAGCACTAAAGCTCAATTAAGTACTAATTCTAACAAAACCTAACCTTACATCATAAATCGCTACCAATTGAATTGAATGATAAAATATGCTAAGAATTGAAAATCTAAGCATGCAATATCATACAAAATATTAAATGCAAGAGTTAGAGAGAGAAAGTACACCGGAATATATAGTGGTTCGGCGTTTGTCCTTGTTTTGCCTACTCCATTCTTCAATGGTTTCCCATTGGAACCTGCTTTGTTCCTTTTTATTCTAACAGATATTGCAAGATTTCACACAGTCACAAATCCACAACAATTCTTAGAAAGGGATTGAAACCACATATACATATATATATATATATATATATATATATATATATATATATATATATTCATGCATCATTTTAAAGGGATTGAAACCAAAAATATACAAAGAGATTTTTATCATCTTCATCCTCTCTCATTGCATACATACAATAACTACACATAATCATTTTTTATGTGTGATCAAGAGATAGTTTGATAAGGTCCAATTAGGTGTGTTATAATCAATTGAGTTAGAGATTCTCTAGGGGTTTCAATATATATCCGTTTAGGGTTTTCCTCCAAGATCAATGACTGATTTGGGGGTTTGCATAAGTCTTTGCAATATGAATTCAGCCGAGTGAAAGCTTTGAAGAATGGGGGTTCTATCGAAGGAGTAACGGTAAACGCATGATCAATTGAAATATTTGGGACAAGATTGCGCAATTTGGATATAGTCGAGTGAAAGCTTTAAAGAAAGAAATTTCTATCAAAGAAGGAACGGTAACCGGAGGATCATCTTGGTAATCTTGGGTCACAATATTTTGTAATTTGGATTCAGCCGAGTGAATGGTTCAAAGAAAAGGAGTTTATCGAAGGATTACCGGTAACCAGAGGGTCAAATTGGAAGTATTCAGTTACTTGATCGAGCTCAAGATCAAGGAAATAGAAGAAGATATAATGAACATCAAACACAGGGTTTGGAGGGTTGGATTGATATTTTTTCTCTTGTAAACTACATTTGTTGAGGTTAATTTTATTATCTTAATTCCTTTGGAATTTGGGAAAGACATACCCATAGCGAGGCTGATGGAGAAACTGCCTAAACAAATCCCTCTCTCTCTCTCTCTCTCTCTCTCTCTCTCTCTCTCTCTCTCTCTCTCTTGTTTACTTGCAAATTGGGAAACCATTGATTATAAATAGAGATGATTTCTTTGTCTAATACTTACTATTTTTTTGTTGAGTTGATTGCAATCTATGTGATTGTAATTGGTTTCTCATATCAACAAAATCAAAGAAAAATCTGATTTGAATTGATTTCACGCCAAGTGTTTGACAAATTGCTTAAGTCAATTTTTGTTTGTTATTTCATTGGAAATCGGTTACTATTGTGTGGTTTTATTCAAATGTTGCTGCTAAAATATATTGATTTAGTTTCTCATCTAACGTAAACGTTCTATAAGGTTTTGTGCATATCTGATCTTCTCGATAACGGTTTTACGCATAGTCAAACATTTTCAAACATAATTTTAAACAAGAAAATTTTATTTGCCATCTATTCACCCCCTCTAGATCGTAGCCTATCGTCTAACAAGTGGTGTCATGAGTGTAACACCCCATACATAACTGACTAGTATATTATGCATGAAACGTTAAAATTGATATTGAGTATATACAAAAGCCATAGTTATAGAAATATCCATATAAAATACAACATGAAATCCTATTAAGAATTACAAAACATGTGTCTTCAATGGATCTGCACAGCGGAAAGATGAGATCAGACGAGGTCTCCGAGCCGTCATCACTTCCAAATCTTCAGTCCAAACCTGCTACTGACCAAACGCTACTAAACTGCACCTGAAAAATGTAAGTTGATTGGGGTAAGATTACTAAATCTCAGTGAGTCCTCCTATCCTATGGGTCCACTCGGTTCTACAGGGTACATGCATCAACAAAACCGAATCCACCATTGATCCGGGGTTTATCCTCACATCCGGTACAAGTACGGAGAAAACACATGAATCGTCCACCATAGGAGTCATCATATCACAAGTACACAAATAGTATAACAAACACGTATGCAGACCCATACCCATGTACGGGGAATCCAGAAGTACGTTAATACCACTACTAAGTTACTAACACACCCTCGGTGGGTTCACCCATGCCTATTTGTCAAGAGACTTGCACAAGCACCCTGCAAGAATGATTAAATGGGTTCGCACAAGCCTACATGGCTGCGAGATGACCTTGCCTAAGAGGCAACACCGTCCCATTAACCATCTGTACGCACGTGGTGTTAACGGCAAGTGCAACACGCCGTCTCGACGCATGAGCCCATCCGGGTAGGAACCTAATGATGTAGCCTACATGGCATCACTAGAGATGGTAGCCTAATGTCAAGTTCAACTAGGGTTCTAAGGGCAAATTAGTGCTTCACGACACTACATGGTAGCCTAATGTCTCCTCGATCATGTTCAAGGGCCATCAGAACCAACCAAAGTGTCACACTAACGGTGGCCACCATATCAACCATATCGGGACGAGCCGTACAGTCTCCTTGGTCTATTGCCACATACCTAAGGTACACTAGATCCGGGTGTAGGATCTTTCACACAAGTAAACCCAAACAATACCCTTAAAAATAAAGCACGCAAAACAAACAATTGAAAACATTTATAATGAACTAAAGCCCTAAGGTAAACCCCTCTTAAAAATATTCCCCAGCAGAGTCGCCAGTTCTGTAACTCGGTGAACTGACTTTTTATTTAAGTAAGCAACAATGTTGCGGTGAAGCATGAGTCGCCACCGACTTTTATTTTGTCCAATGTTAGGAAGGGTAAAAAGTACAGAAAAAGACCCTTTTTTTTAAAAGAAACGGGCTCGGGGGGTAAGTTATGAAAAGGGAAGGTGAAAGCACCCTTTTCATCCGTAGTTTTCTACGGGCTCTTAACTTGCTTAGCTCATGTTTTGTTTGTTTTGAATTGAAGAGGGACATAAGGACTTTAGCGTAAATGCGTAGCCTTCGCCTTTGAAAAAAGTTTTTGAAAAGATGTTTTTTATTGAGCTAGGCAGGTTACGAGAACTACCCTAATTAACTGGTCTTTTTCTATGCTTTTTACGATTCCCAGGATTATCCATACTATATAGAAGTAGGAAATCCTTGTTATATTGGACGTACGGGTCATCGAAGGGTCATCGAGGTCGTTTGAAGGCAACAAGTAGAGGAACCTTAGCATTTTAGCGGGACTATCATCATTTTCCGAAGGGACTCCGAGGGACAAGATCTTTTCTATGATGATTTTACTCGAGGGTCATTGTTTTGCTAAGATACCTCTACATTCGAGGGACACGACCATTTTAATCGAAGGCAACCAAGAGGGGCGTACCCTAAGGGTGAGTGCGTGCAAAGTGTGTTTGATTCGATTATAGTTTATCTTGTATTTTTAGTGAGCTAACGTTTGATTTTATCTTGCCATACACACCCTAATTAGCATACATCTAAGCAATATATATAATAGAAAAATACAGAAATTAAAAATGCGGGAAAATAAAGAGTTTCATTATATATTTACATTCGACCTATATACATTCTAATAGCATAATAAAAATCGAAAAAAACTAATAATCACGCGTCATACAAGGGATTTGAGATGGGAGAAGAATCGAGGGTAAAAGATTAGAGTCGGAATAAAATCAAATTTTAACGGAGATTAATTGAAAACCTAGATTAATCTAATTATCTATTCAAACTAAATCTAAATTAAATTATACTAAGAAATAATTAATTAAGTTTAAATCCTAAATCTAATTATTTAATTTAAAATTAATTTAAACCTTCCTTATTAAATCAATTGAGAAAAAAAAACTTAATAAAAATGATTAGTAAAAAAAAACCTAAGTTCTAATCATTTATCTTATTTTTTATTTAGATTAATTTTGATTAAAAAAAATGCCTTGTATGCTAAAAGGTTAAAAATCCAAAAAAATAAATGGCATTTGGCATGGCTGGGGGTTGAACCCAGGATCTGGGAGTAACTGGCAAAACGCGCTGACCACTGCGCTGTGTTCATTGGTCTGTTAACCTGTCAAACAAAAAAATATAAGTTTCAAAACGTGTGCCCAATGGTCTTTCAAACCGTAGTCAAACGTTGGGCCCCATTTATTGGAAAGAACGAATCAGTGTTGGAGAGAGATTGAGCGTTTGTTGACTAGCGAATGAGAAAGGCCCACGCGTATGGTCAGGTCCAAGGTACTATTCATTGTCTTCAACCTTTGGACCTGCGGTTTTACCTGCGGAAATAGCCATGGGTTTACCTGCGGTTTTTTCTGCACATTCTGCAAAATTTAAAAACTCAATAAAGTGACATTAACAAAATAACATAGATGCCCAGATCCCCTTAAAAACACGCCAGGAGTTCAAATATGGTGTCGCTTTCGTCTAAAAATGGCTATATCGTGGGGAACGAAACCGAACACCATGCGTGCCCTAGTCATGGTACTTTGCGATTTAAGCTCTCAAGCTTTGTTTTGATAGTCCAACCCTGCGCTAAATACTACCAGGAGCTTATTCATGCGGTTAGATCTCATTAAAACACAATAATATTAGAGATACGAAATAACAAAAAAAAATGCATGAATATATGAATCATAAAGTACGAGTTCATGGCATGGTTATGTACTATATGATCCGTTCAGACTTACTCTCCAACACCTTGTGAGTTAAATGGAACAAGAATTCGATCTATTGAATGGCTATGTGGAGAACTTTCGGCTTGCCCTAGTTTTTGAAACTTTGGAAATTTGGAAATCGTTTTTTTGAGGCCAAGGATCCGTGTCCCAAGAGGCTGCACGAGTTATGAATATATAGTGGACCAAATTAGGGTTGAAAAAAGATGGAAAGAATCATTGTCATCAAAGTGTGGAAATGTCATGATTTCTTTCCAAAACATTTTTTGAAAACTTTCCAAAATTCCAAGATCTTGTCTCAAACCTTCCTTTTATATTTTCACACGACTTTTGCACACATGTGGGGCCTTTAAATATTTGGAAATCACACATATGTTCTTTTTACCATTAAGTTATGATTTTAATTCTTTTAAAATTGAATTTAAATTAATAAAACCAAAAATTAATAGAATAAGACCATAGAATAAATGAAAATTGATCCATGGGCCTCTTATGAAGATGCATTTTCGTGGTCAGCTATGAAGTATAGGCCCATTGCTAAAAAAAACAGAATTTCTCAATTGTGGCTTTATGCATTTCTCGAACTTTGCCCAACTTGCACCAATCGTATTTCCCTCATTTTTTATCACATGAAGGTGTTCTTGTACATTTTAGAAAGCTCAAAGAGTCTTCTAAAAGATACTTTTGGTTTCACCTTCATTGAACTTACCATGTTCATTTACCATCCTTTGAGAAAAAACGTCTTTTTTGCGATCTTTTAGGAGGACCCGTAATGTTTTGGCTTATATCTTCCAAATGAAGCAATTTTGGACTTGGCATGTGAGAGCCAAAGTTGTAGAGAATTCAATTTCCTTCAAATTGAGCTTTGGATGGGAAATTTTTGATGCTCCATGTGAAAGTTATGGCCGGTCAAAGTTCAGTTGACTTTCTTCTAGAAAACCCTAATTTAGGAATTTTAGGTTTTGTTGATTTTTGAACTTTCCTTGATGAATCATGATCAATACTTGATCAAATGATGAATAACACTTCATAATGAGGATGCTGACCAAAAATCAGAAGTTTTGACTGTGATTTGACCATAGTTTGACTTTTAGGTCAACTAGGCGATTATTGATCGTTTGGGCCATTGAATGAGCAATCTTTGGAATCAAGGCTTGAAACTTGGTATGGGATCTCTTTGAAGCATATAAGAATCCACGAAGTCCACTTGAGGTGTCAGAAGCTGACTTTTCTTTGAGAAGGACAAAACCCTAGTTTGAAGGGTAGTTGATTTAGGAGAGTATATACTCAGTCGAGTATTGAGACTTTGATATTCAAATGATCTTGAGTGGGCAAATTTTGGGGTATGACAGCTGCCCCTGTTCAATCTTCTTAAATCTGAGGATGTAGAGTGGTTTTTATACCAGTCGAAATCCGAAGATGGAAGGGGATTGAACACCAGAATACCAAGAAATTTGCCCTTGCGGATGCAGGGATTTTTAGTGGAGATGGGCTTAGAGATGCCATCTAGCTGAGTGAGGGGTCATGCTTCCCAGGGTGTGTATGTGATAGATCTTCAGAATGTTTAAGGTTCAAGCTTCCAAACATATATCTGGGATAGAGATTCATAGATGTTCAAGGTTCGAGCCTCCGAAACATCTAACACAGAATTCAGATCATTCGGGGTTCAAGCTTCCGAAACATATCTGTTGTAAAATTCAGATCATTCGGGGTTCAAGCTTCCGAAACATATCTGCCGTAGATTTCAGAACATCCGGGGGTCATGCTTCCGGAACATTTCTATCGTAGATTTCAGATTATCCGGGGTTCAAGCTTCCAGAACATATCTGTTGTAAAATTCAGATCATTCGGGGTTCAAGCTTCCGAAACATATCTGCCGTAGATTTCAGAACATCCGGGGGTCGTGTTTCCGGAACGTTTCTGTCGTAGATTTCAGATTATCCGGGGTTCAAGCTTCCGGAACATATCTGTTGTAAAATTCAGATCATTCGGGGTTCAAGCTTCCGAAACATATCTGCCGTAGATTTCAGAACATCCGGAGGTCATGCTTCCGGAACGTTTCTGTCGTAGATTTCAGATTATCCGGGGTTCAAGCTTCCGGAACATATCTGTTGTAAAATTCAGATCATTCGGGGTTCAAGCTTCCGAAACATATCTGCCGTAGATTTCAGAACATCCGGGGGTCATGCTTCCGGAACGTTTCTGTCGTAGATTTCAGATTATCCGGGGTTCAAGCTTCCGGAACATATCTGTTGAGAATCTGGGGTTCAAGCTTCCAGACTGTATATTTGATAGACACTGGTTTTTGTTGATACTTTTTCTTTGGCCAGCTGGTCAACCTGAAAGGTAAAGTTAGTTTTATGCGATGACATGATGTATGTATTGCATTGTAGTATGAAACTCTCAAAATAAATGAGAATTTTCGCATGCTATGTTTGTGTTTGCTATGATAAAGCATATGATGCATGGAAGTAGATGCATGATGTATGGGTATGTTTATGTAGATGCTTGTTGATAACTCTGCATAGTAGCTTTTCGCAGGAAAATAAATCCCCATTTGTTGTCAGAGATGTTAACAATATGATTGTATGGCGAATTTCTTGTCTTTTTGTGCCAGAACATCTGGTTGGAGATTTTTATTTGTACTTGAGGCGTACATCTTTGTAGGAGAATGATGCTTTCTTTGAGAAATGCTTTGTGGGGATACTTCCATACTATTGACTATGGGAGGACACCTGGATGATTTTGATATTACTCTATTGTTTTTCCTGTTTCCTGTAAATGTAGGAATACTCTGGCAAGCGCTAGTCATGTTCAAAATGCATATGTTCATTCAAAATTATCATTGGACGCTTGCATACTCAAAACAGAGAAAGTAAAAAAGTAAACTTGAAGTAATTTTGTATTGATTTGGAAAAGTGCCATAACAGGCGAATTAGTACAAGGAGACAGAATTCCTAGTAAGAGGAAATTGTCGTGCAATTTTTTGAAAGGAAGTACAAAGAGAATAAAGAAAAAACAGCTATGTGGAAGTGATCTCATTGGGTTTCGACTCAGCTATTGCCATTATGCCTTCGAATATCTCATCCCTTGCTTGTTTGGAAAAGACAATTGCATTGATTAGTGCCTTTTGAACTTGATCTTGGTAACAGAGTTAATTGGAGATTGATGAGTGATGATCCAATGGGACATAGTCATACGCTTTAATCCCTAACTTTTGCCTAGACTGCCTTTTCAGGTTTTCAGCCTACCGGGATACCCTTTTTTGCCCAAGCCGCCCTTTCAGGTTTTCGACTTGCCGGGTGTACAATTTTTTATATTTATATCCCTAATTTTTGCCCGAACCCTTTTGGTTCGTCAGGATGCCCTTATTTTTGCCTAGGTATGTCAACCTAGCGGGTCTATTTTATGCGTAGTATTTTTTGACTATGTCCGCATTCACAGGGTGCGGGAAGTCCTCGCCATCCATTGTGGTGAGCATCATGGCTCCGCCGGAGAATATCTTCTTAATCACAAATGGTCCTTCATACGTTGGAGTCCACTTGCCCCTGGGATCACCTTGTGGAAGAATAATGCGCTTTATTACTAAGTCACCAGTCTGGTATGCCTGGTGCCTGACCTTTTTGTTAAATGCTTTGATCATACGTTTCTGATATAATTGTCCATGACATACAGCCGCGAGCCTCTTCTCATCAATCAAGTTTATCTGGTCTAGTCGAGTCTGGATCCACTCGTCTTCGCCCAAATCTGCCTCTTTCATAATTCTCAGGGAAGGAATCTGAACTTCGATAGGCAAGACCGCCTCCATACCATAAACCAATGAGAAAGGAGTTGCCCCAGTTGAGGTACGTGCAAAAGTACGATAACCATGAAGAGCAAATGGTAACATCTCATGCCAATCTTTGTATGTCACCGTCATCTTCTGTACAATCTTCTTTATATTTTTGTTGGCGGCTTCCACTGCGCCATTCATCTTTGGTCTGTATGGAGAAGAATTGTGGTGTTTAATTTTGAACTGTATGCAGAGCTCGGTGATCATTTTGTTGTTCAGATTGGTACCATTATCTGTAATAATCCTTTCAGGGATGCCATACCGACAGATGAGATTATGCTTGATGAATCGAGCCACAACATTCTTGGTTACTGAAGCAAATGAGGCCGCTTCCACCCACTTTGTGAAATAATCAATAGCCACGAGGATAAAGCGATGCCCATTGGAAGCGGTAGGCTTGATTTCCCCGATCATATCAATGCCCCACATTGCAAAAGGCCAAGGAGCAGTCAAGACATTTAGTGGAACTGGAGGTACGTGCACTTTATCAGCGTAAATTTGACACTTATGACAAGTCCTGGAATGATGGTGACAATCAGTCTCCATGGTAGACCAGTAATAGCCTGCTCTCAAAATCTTTTTAGCCATAGTATGCCCGCTGGAATGAGTTCCGAAAACACCATCGTGCATGTCTTCCATTATTTCTTCTGCTTCCTTCTTGTTCACACAACGAAGCAAAGTTGAGTCATGATTGCGTTTGTATAAGATCCCATTACTCAGGAAGAATTTGGCCGAGAACCTTCTTAAAAACTTCCTATCATTGATGGATGCCCCTTCAGGATATTCCTGGGCTTCAAGATATCTTTTCACTTCATAGAACCAAGGTTTCTCGTCTGCTCCTTCTGTAACAACCTCGCAACAATGTGCTGGTTCATCCAATCTTTCAATAATGATCAGGGGTGCCTCATTGTCCCACCTAACTATGAACATAGATGACATGGTAGCTAGCGCGTCTGCCAATTGATTCTCCTCTCGTGGAATATGCTCAAAAGTAATCTCTTCAAAATAAGGGATCAAAGTTAACACGTATTCCTTGTAAGGGATGAGATTAGGATGCTTCGTGTCCCACTCTCCTTTGACCTGACTTATTACCAAGGCTGAGTCTCCATACACTTCTAGAAATTTGATTCTCAAGTCGATTGCGGCTTTGAGACCCATGATGCACGCTTCATATTCGGCCATATTGTTGGTGCAGTCGAAGCATAGTCTAGCAGTGAATGGTGTATGTCCACCTTCAGGAGAAATAATTACAGCGCCGATACCATTGCCAAGTGCATTCGAAGCTCCATCAAAAACCATAGTCCATCGGGATCCTGGTTCAGGTCCTTCATCCGGACCAGGCTTTTCATAGTCGGTAACAAGCATGATATCTTCATCTGGAAATTCAAAGTTCATGGACTGATAGTCATCTACCGCTTGATGAGCCAAATGATCCGCTAGTACACTTCCTTTAATTGCCTTCTGTGTAGTATACTGAATGTCGTACTCTGTCAATATCATTTGCCATCTTGCTATTCGTCCAGAGAGAGCGGGCTTCTCGAAAACATACTTGATGGGATCCATTTTAGAGATCAATAAAGTAGTATGGTTCAACATATACTGTCTTAGTCGGCGAGCAGCCCATGCCAAAGCACAACAAGTTTTCTCGAGCAGTGAGTATCTTGTTTCACAGTCGGTAAACTTTTTGCTAAGGTAGTATATTGCATGCTCTTTTCGACCAGACTCGTCATGTTGCCCCAGTACACACCCCATTGAATTCTCTAACACTGTCAGGTACATTATCAGAGGTCTTCCATCGATTGGTGGCATCAGAACTGGAGGTTCTTGAAGGTACTCTTTGATTTCGTCAAAAGCTAACTGACACTCGTCATTCCATCTTACCACTTGATCTTTCCTCAATAGTTTGAAGATTGGTACACAAGTAGTTGTCAGGTGGGAAATAAACCTTGCAATATAATTCAAACGTCCCAGGAAACCCCGGACTTCCTTCTCAGTACGTGGTGCAGGCATTTCTTGAATAGCTTTAACTTTGGCCGGGTCAACTTCAATACCTTTACTGCTGACGATGAACCCTAGGAGCTTACCGGATCTTGCCCCAAAAGTGCACTTGTTCGGATTCAATCTCAATTTGTACTTCTTTAACCTGTCAAAAAGCTTTTGCAAATGGATGAGGTGTTCTTCTTCAGTGTCAGATTTTGCGATCATATCATCCACATACACTTCTATTTCTTGGTGAATCATATCGTGGAACAAAGCTACCATTGCACGCTGATATGTTGCCCCTGCGTTCTTCAAACCGAAAGGCATTACCTTGTAACAAAAAGTCCCCCAAGGTGTTGTGAATGTTGTCTTCTCCATGTCTTCTGGTGCCATCTTGATCTGATTGTAACCGGAGAAGCCATCCATGAAAGAGAACACTTTGCATTGTGCGGTACTGTCCACCAGTGTATCAATGTGAGGTAGCGGAAAATCATCCTTTGGACTTGCTCGATTCAGATCTCTATAGTCAACACACATCCTGACTTTCCCATCCTTTTTAGGCACTGGCACAATATTAGCGATCCATGGTGGATAACTCACTACTTTTAGAAACCCAGCATTGAACTGTTTCTCAACTTCGTCTTTGATCTTTTTGGCCATATCAGGTCTACTTCTTCGTAGTTTCTGCTTCACCGGAGGACTGTCTTCCTTGATTGGTAAGCGGTGCACCACAATATCAGTATCAAGACCAGGCATATCTTCGTAAGACCAAGCGAAAATCTCAACATAGTCTCGTAACATCTGGATTAGTCTCTGTTTGACACTGTCTTCCAATCCAGCGCCTACCTTGACTTCTTTCTTTTCTTCGTCAGTACCAAGATTCACAACTTCAATCGGCTCTTCGTGCGGCTGTATAGTTTTTCCTTCTTGCTCTAGCAGTCTGGCAAGCTCTCTAGGCACCTCACAGTCTTCCTCGCCTTCGTCCTCAGCTTGGTAGATCGGATTATCAAAGTCATAACAGGCAGTAGCAGAGTCGTTATCAATGGGATCCAGAGTGGATGTGAATCTGCAGTGTATTATGTGGGTGTGTGTAAGAACACATAGCTTTAACAATATGACAAAAGAAAACAAAAACATAGAGCGCAATATTTGAATATGAAACGTCCAATGATTTACTTGAATGAAAATATGATTATGACATGACAAACCCTAACAAATGGACCAACTATGCCCCGGGCAAGGCATATGGCTTTGAAATTTATTGTTTGAATTACATAACCGAAACTTGGACTAGAAAACAATAAAAACAGGAAAAATTGCAATTACTCCTGGTTGAAGGAGATAGAGGTAACATCTTCGGTCTTCCAGTTGTTCAGCCCATGATCAGGTGTCGGGAAGATCCACTTGTCTAGATTGCAGTTGCTCTCCCCATCTTCCAAGGCATTGACTCCTTTGCTGACGAAATGAGACATTAACCCTCCAGGACGAGTGTAACGATTATTCTTCTGAGTTCCAGCAGGACAACCTAAGCCAAGCTTGTCAGATTTATACGGGACATCAATGAGTTGGCCCCAAACAGTACAACCACCTTCTTCAACTACAGCCTTAGCATCCTTCAGAGAAGCCATTGTTGAAGGGATCCAGGTAACTTTAGGAACAGTAGGAGTGTGCTTGGCGGTAGAGACAACTTGAGGAACCAATTCAAAAGTCTGGCAAGGAGTCTCGATGAATTCGCCGTTCACTTCGATATACTTGTACTCATTCACACAGCTAACCACATACTCTTCTTCCCCATGCACAGTGACGATCTTGCCATTTGCAAGGTACTTCAACTTCTGGTGCAAAGTAGATGTCACAGCACCTGCCCCATGTATCCACGGACGCCCGAATAGGCGGGGTGGATATCCATCACATAGAACAAGGAGTTGAAAGTTTGAGAACCCACTCTGATTGGGAGCTCAACCTCTCCATAGACTGTACTCTTCGACCCATCGAAAGCCTTTACCACCACATTACTGGGCATTAGCACTATCCCTTCGGAATCAAGTCTATCCAGCACCGATTTAGGCAATACATTCAGCGAGGAGCCATTATCCACCAGCACATGGGACAAAGTAGTACCCTTACACTCAATGGAGATGTGCAAGGATTTGTTATGACTCTTTCCAGCAGGAGTCAGATCAGCATCAGAAAACCCCAAGTAATTGTTCGTTGTCAAACTTGCAACGCAGTTCTCAAATTGATTAACAGAAATCTCCTGTGGCACGTGCGCCGCTTTTAGAAACTTCATCAAAGCCTTAGCATGGGCCTCAGAACAAGTTAACAATGATAGCATGGATATCTTGGAGGAAGTGTGCCCCAACTGCTCGATCACATCGTAATCACTCTTCCGGATGATCTTCAGAATTTCATCCATTTCCTTCTGAGAGACTTCTTCAGCAGTAGCTTCTACCGGTGTCTGAACTGGCTCCAGCATTGACCTTTTCCCTCGCATATCAGCAGTTGAATCAGGAACAGGGACTTGAGTTGAGGTATTGGCACCGGGGGAGATTTCTGGAGAGAAAATTCTTCCACTTCTTGTAACCTTACTGGTCCCTACAATATTGTCGATGTCGGGACTAGGAACTTTGACAGGCTCATCATTCAGGGCTTCTTGTTTCACACCATGAATATACACATCATTACCATAGCTCCAAGGGACAGCCTTGTCAGAGGAGTACGGGATAGGACCAGGCTTGGTAATGATCAAGGGAGCTACCTTGGGCTCAGCAGTGATCCTTATGGGGGCCTTGGTAGGGATTCTGATAGGAGTCTTGGAAATTACGGACACGTCTTCAATTTTCAAGTTCTGGGCTAGATCTTCACATAATTTTTCCACAGAAGGCACCTTTTCAAACATGATCTTTCGATTATCCATCAGGCATTGAATACCAATCTTCAACCTTGTACAACCATTTGGTTGAGACGAGCAGTCATAACAGTCTTCAATGCAACCCGGAAATAAACCGGCTTGCAACAGCTTCTTCTTGATAAGAGGGAGTGGAGTAGTCAGACTCATCACATTAGTAACATAGGATTCTTTATCAACAGCTTTGTCATGCTTCGGCATAGGAGCAGTAATAACATTGGGAGTTTCTGGAGGATCGAACTCGATTTCTCCTGCGTCAATCATGTCTTGGATTTTGTGTTTCAATGTCCAACAGTTGTTGGTGTCATGCCCCACGCAGTCAGAATGGTAAGCACATCTTGCGTTGGGATCATAGCGAGGAGAAGATGTATTGATGTTTGGTGGAGCTATTGGCGCAAGTAACTTTGCCTTCAGCAAGTGTTGCCATGCTTGATTCAAAGACATATTGATCTTTGTAAAGTTTCTTCTAGGCGCGTCTTGTCTACGCTGGTATCCCTGTTGTTGATTTTGTCGAGGTGTTGGTGTAGAGATTAAGACAGCCCCGACAGAATGGCTACTGTCATTTCTGTTGCGACCCCTCTGACTGTGCACAGCATTAGCTTCAGTCTTTCCACTATAAGGCTTCTTCGTAACACCAGAAGAGGTGGCCACCTGAATTTTCCCACTTCGGATGCCACTTTCAACACGTTCACCAGTCAATATCAAATCAGTAAAACCAGCTGATGAGCTTCCCAGCAAATAACTATAAAATGGACCAGTCAAAGTACCCATGAACATATCTACCAGCTCCCTATCTGTTAGAGAAGGTTGAACTATGCCAGCCAAGTCTCTCCACTTTTGAGCATACTCCTTGAAACTTTCTCTTGGACCCATGGACATGTTCTGCAATTGTGTACGAGTCGGTGCGAGATCAGAGTTATATTGGTATTGCTTGTAGAAAGCAACAACCAAGTCCTCCCAAGTACGGATATTGGTACTCTCCAGCTGATAGTACCATTCGAGTTGAGTTCCTGTCAAACTCTCTTGGAACAAATGGATCAACAACATCTTGTCAGCAGTGTGAGGTTGGATCTTCCTCACATATGACTTTAGGTGCAGTTTCGGACAAGAGACTCCATCATACTTCGCAAAGGTCAGAGTTTTGAACTTTGGAGGAATCACAACTCCTGAGATGAGCCCTAGTTCCTCAAAGTCTAACCCTGGGATCTTCTGGATTTCTACAGCCTTCATTCGTTCCTCCAACTGTCTGTACTTATCTTCTGGATACTCTTCATCATCATAGTACTCTTCTTCTTCTTCATCTTGCTTGACAGAACCATTGCTCTTCTGATCAGTCTTACCACTAACATTGTCATCTTGCTCAGTCTCTTCTGGGATATCGACTTCTTTGGCCTTTTTGAGAGGGCCTCGGAATCTTCTTCCCATGTTGAAAACGCCCACAGGCTTCTTAGTCTTCTTCTCATTCTTAGTAAGGAGGGTCTTCAGCTCTTCCTGCCCTTTAGCCAGACTCAAGATCAGGGCTTGGAACTCAGCATTCTGTGCTTGCAGATCCTTAACTGATTGCTCGAGAGGATTCATTTTCTTAGCTGAAATAAACAGCGAGAATATGAGTGTCTTGTTAGAGAAACCTGTTATGCAATGTTTATGAATGGTATGCTTATGTTTATGCAATGCTTTCAAGGACCTTGAAATTTAAACTTGTTTAAACCAACAAAAAAGAAACTTTCATTAAAAAAAAACATAAAACTGTTTGCCATTTTAGGCTTTACAAATAAGGAAACTGAAATAGCAAAAACAAAAGCATAAAAAAGAAAGTCTTCAAGTCTCCCATGGACGCTTTCGCTTTGCACCAAGGAACGTGTTGATGCTTTGCTCGTCCTGAAGTTGCTTTGTGAGCTCTAATACTTTCCTCTCTTTGGCGCGAAATTGAGCTTCAAAGGTGTCCCTTTCTTCCTTCAACTGGATCCAAGATCTCTTCAGCTCCTCAAGATCGGTAGGCATGTCTGGATGAAGAATAACCTGAGGGACATCTCCCTCAAATTCAGGCTCAATAATCACAGGTCTGACAGCAGGGTATGGCATAATAAACTTTTGAGCACGAGTGCGCACCCATTTGAGGTAAGGCTCAAGAGGAATAGAGTTTTTCTGGCCCAACTCCTTGCTATCATACTTATATACTTTGTCCCACGCACGTATGAAACTTCGTCGGTAATTCTGAGGATCGTCTTCATAATCAAACGCATAACCCTTGATGATCATGTCATGAGGACCATTTCTTCGAGCATAACCAAACTGACGCAAAGCTAATGAAGGATTGTAAGTGATACCTCCCCTAATGCCAAGGAGTGGCACGTTAGGGAATTCCCCACAGCGATCGATAATAGTGAAATCCTTGTCAGATCGAGTGCACCAATGAATATCCGAATGAGAGAGTGACATCATCCTTTGTGACCATTGCATCCTTTGTTCATTCCTCAATACCGATCGGGGAAGGTGCGAAATAAACCACCTAGAAAGTAAAGGTATGCAGCACATGAGAGTTCCTCGTTTCTTGTTGGTACGAGTGTAAAGCGAATGTAAAATGTCTCCGAGTAAGGTAGGTACCGGGTTGCGAGCTAGAAATATTGTGATAGCATGCATATCAACGAACTGGTCAGGATTAGGGAATAGTACTAACCCGTAGATTAATAAAGCTAACACATCTTCAAAAGCTTGATAACTCATGGCCTTTAGGAATGATCGAGCCTTCTTCAATAGGAATTTGGCGAGAAAGCCTTCGACTCCACTCTTTGTTTCCCAATTAGAGTCAACTTCTGATTTTTCTATATGTAGCGCGCTTGCCATGACTTCAGGTTTTGGAACGTCCTCCAAACCTGTGAAGGGCAACTGATCTCGGATGGGTAAGCAAAGCAACTCAGAAAATTCTTCCAGGGTAGGCACCAACTGATAGTCGGGAAAAGTGAAACAACGATGCACAGGATCGAAGAACTGGAATAAGACCCTCATCATATCTTCTTCAAAATCTGAGGAGACCAATCTGAGTAGGCAACCATGTCTTTCAGCGAATCGGGAATTTTTGGGGACTTCTGAGACTAATTCTTTAAGCTCGGGAGGTATGCTCACAAAGTTGATCTTGATGAACTTTCTAGTAATGGGAGCCATAACCTACAAAATAGAACAAAGATAAATTCCTTGGTCCTTGAAACAGTTAGTAAAGATGCTATGTTATGATGTCATGATGTTATGATGTCAGATAGATAACAAACACAAGCAAGTCACACAAGAGCCTTAGGTTTGAAGGCGTGCATGAAGTTTGTAGGTAACTACCCTCCCCACTGACGTTTAGTTGGTTCAACCTGTCCTAGAATAGTAACCGGGTTCTATGGTGCTCATCTCGACGATCGTTCTCGAAAGCATTATCTCAGTCAGCGCTCGAGTGGCTGACCGAAAACATCTTGAAAGATTGATCTCAATGAGTGTAGCTTCGAGTATCAACCAGCTTCGGTCAAGGTCCAAAGCCGACCATCTCGCTACTTCTTAATAGGCCAAAGTCAAGTTCAACTAGGGTTCTAAGGGCAAATTAGTGCTTCACGACACTACATGGTAGCCTAATGTCTCCTCGATCATGTTCAAGGGCCATCAGAACCAACCAAAGTGTCACACTAACGGTGGCCACCATATCAACCATATCGGGACGAGCCGTACAGTCTCCTTGGTCTATTGCCACATACCTAAGGTACACTAGATCCGGGTGTAGGATCTTTCACACAAGTAAACCCAAACAATACCCTTAAAAATAAAGCACGCAAAACAAACAATTGAAAACATTTATAATGAACTAAAGCCCTAAGGTAAACCCCTCTTAAAAATATTCCCCAGCAGAGTCGCCAGTTCTGTAACTCGGTGAACTGACTTTTTATTTAAGTAAGCAACAATGTTGCGGTGAAGCGTGAGTCGCCACCGACTTTTATTTTGTCCAATGTTAGGAAGGGTAAAAAGTACAGAAAAAGACCCTTTTTTTTAAAAGAAACGGGCTCGGGGGTAAGTTATGAAAAGGGAAGGTGCAAGCACCCTTTTCATCCGTAGTTTTCTACGGGCTCTTAACTTGCTTAGCTCATGTTTTGTTTGTTTTGAATTGAAGAGGGACATAAGGACTTTAGCGTAAATGCGTAGCCTTCGCCTTTGAAAAAAGTTTTTGAAAAGATGTTTTTTATTGAGCTAGGCAGGTTACGAGAACTACCCTAATTAACTGGTCTTTTTCTATGCTTTTTACGATTCCCAGGATTATCCATACTATATAGAAGTAGGAAATCCTTGTTATATTGGACGTACGGGTCATCGAAGGGTCATCGAGGTCGTTTGAAGGCAACAAGTAGAGGAACCTTAGCATTTTAGCGGGACTATCATCATTTTCCGAAGGGACTCCGAGGGACAAGATCTTTTCTATGATGATTTTACTCGAGGGTCATTGTTTTGCTAAGATACCTCTACATTCGAGGGACACGACCATTTTAATCGAAGGCAACCAAGAGGGGCGTACCCTAAGGGTGAGTGCGTGCAAAGTGTGTTTGATTCGATTATAGTTTATCTTGTATTTTTAGTGAGCTAACGTTTGATTTTATCTTGCCATACACACCCTAATTAGCATACATCTAAGCAATATATATAATAGAAAAATACAGAAATTAAAAATGCGGGAAAATAAAGAGTTTCATTATATATTTACATTCGACCTATATACATTCTAATAGCATAATAAAAATCGAAAAAAACTAATAATCACGCGTCATACAAGGGATTTGAGATGGGAGAAGAATCGAGGGTAAAAGATTAGAGTCGGAATAAAATCAAATTTTAACGGAGATTAATTGAAAACCTAGATTAATCTAATTATCTATTCAAACTAAATCTAAATTAAATTATACTAAGAAATAATTAATTAAGTTTAAATCCTAAATCTAATTATTTAATTTAAAATTAATTTAAACCTTCCTTATTAAATCAATTGAGAAAAAAAAACTTAATAAAAATGATTAGTAAAAAAAAACCTAAGTTCTAATCATTTATCTTATTTTTTATTTAGATTAATTTTGATTAAAAAAAATGCCTTGTATGCTAAAAGGTTAAAAATCCAAAAAAATAAATGGCATTTGTCATGGCTGGGGGTTGAACCCAGGATCTGGGAGTAACTGGCAAAACGCGCTGACCACTGCGCTGTGTTCATTGGTCTGTTAACCTGTCAAACAAAAAAATATAAGTTTCAAAACGTGTGCCCAATGGTCTTTCAAACCGTAGTCAAACGCTGGGCCCCATTTATTGGAAAGAACGAATCAGTGTTGGAGAGAGATTGAGCGTTTGTTGACTAGCGAATGAGAAAGGCCCACGCGTATGGTCAGGTCCAAGGTACTATTCATTGTCTTCAACCTTTGGACCTGCGGTTTTACCTGCGGAAATAGCCATGGGTTTACCTGCGGTTTTTTCTGCACATTCTGCAAAATTTAAAAACTCAATAAAGTGACATTAACAAAATAACATAGATGCCCAGATCCCCTTAAAAACACGCCAGGAGTTCAAATATGGTGTCGCTTTCGTCTAAAAATGGCTATATCGTGGGGAACGAAACCGAACACCATGCGTGCCCTAGTCATGGTACTTTGCGATTTAAGCTCTCAAGCTTTGTTTTGATAGTCCAACCCTGCGCTAAATACTACCAGGAGCTTATTCATGCGGTTAGATCTCATTAAAACACAATAATATTAGAGATACGAAATAACAAAAAAAAATGCATGAATATATGAATCATAAAGTACGAGTTCATGGCATGGTTATGTACTATATGATCCGTTCAGACTTACTCTCCAACACCTTGTGAGTTAAATGGAACAAGAATTCGATCTATTGAATGGCTATGTGGAGAACTTTCGGCTTGCCCTAGTTTTTGAAACTTTGGAAATTTGGAAATCGTTTTTTTGAGGCCAAGGATCCATGTCCCAAGAGGCTGCACGAGTTATGAATATATAGTGGACCAAATTAGGGTTGAAAAAAGATGGAAAGAATCATTGTCATCAAAGTGTGGAAATGTCATGATTTCTTTCCAAAACATTTTTTGAAAACTTTCCAAAATTCCAAGATCTTGTCTCAAACCTTCCTTTTATATTTTCACACGACTTTTGCACACATGTGGGGCCTTTAAATATTTGGAAATCACACATATGTTCTTTTTACCATTAAGTTATGATTTTAATTCTTTTAAAATTGAATTTAAATTAATAAAACCAAAAATTAATAGAATAAGACCATAGAATAAATGAAAATTGATCCATGGGCCTCTTATGAAGATGCATTTTCGTGGTCAACTATGAAGTATAGGCCCATTGCTAAAAAAAACAGAATTTCTCAATTGTGGCTTTATGCATTTCTCGAACTTTGCCCAACTTGCACCAATCGTATTTCCCTCATTTTTTATCACATGAAGGTGTTCTTGTACATTTTAGAAAGCTCAAAGAGTCTTCTAAAAGATACTTTTGGTTTCACCTTCATTGAACTTACCATGTTCATTTACCATCCTTTGAGAAAAAACGTCTTTTTTGCGATCTTTTAGGAGGACCCGTAATGTTTTGGCTTATATCTTCCAAATGAAGCAATTTTGGACTTGGCATGTGAGAGCCAAAGTTGTAGAGAATTCAATTTCCTTCAAATTGAGCTTTGAATGGGAAATTTTTGATGCTCCATGTGAAAGTTATGGCCGGTCAAAGTTCAGTTGACTTTCTTCTAGAAAACCCTAATTTAGGAATTTTAGGTTTTGTTGATTTTTGAACTTTCCTTGATGAATCATGATCAATACTTGATCAAATGATGAATAACACTTCATAATGAGGATGCTGACCAAAAATCAGAAGTTTTGACTGTGATTTGACCATAGTTTGACTTTTAGGTCAACTAGGCGATTATTGATCGTTTGGGCCATTGAATGAGCAATCTTTGGAATCAAGGCTTGAAACTTGGTATGGGATCTCTTTGAAGCATATAAGAATCCACGAAGTCCACTTGAGGTGTCAGAAGCTGACTTTTCTTTGAGAAGGACAAAACCCTAGTTTGAAGGGTAGTTGATTTAGGAGAGTATATACTCAGTCGAGTATTGAGACTTTGATATTCAAATGATCTTGAGTGGGCAAATTTTGGGGTATGACACACACATTCAGCATAACTGACACAACTTCAAGCTCGCTTTTCTCCTTCAAAACAAAAGCTATGAACGCGAACCATATATGCAAATCGAAGAGAATTTCGTTAGCTTTCCAACGAGACCAGAACCGTTACGATCGGAGTTGCGAGCAGAGAGTTATACCTGATTTAGTGGGAGCTGCACCATTGTTGCGAAAATGCACTTACTTCATGAGTTCTTCTTCCTTTCTTGTTTTCAAATTCTGATTTGCAAGCCAAACAACCCCCTAAGTTCATGCAATTAAATCTAATGTCCTTTATGTCCACATGCAAGCATTAGATAAGTCCATTATGTTCATTCCAATTACTTCTCTTAAAATATTTTCAAGGGAAAGAATGTTACTCACCTTTGTCCTTAGATAATCTCACTACTCTGTCCGAGGATCATTTGGTACAAAGAAACATAATCTGTCAAATTACTTGCGTCCCACTATACATGATCAGAAACTCTAATCCTCACGCAACCCATCTCTGCAGATACTTCGTCTTAGCATACCCCGGAAAAGATTCTTCCACTTATGTCGATATCCTTCATTTCACTCTCTGGTGTGTTCACCCTCGTTCAACAAACATTACTGATTCACTCAGCTCCTTGAATTACCTCCCACTTGAGAATTACCGCCACAACGTCGCTTCTGCTATAACACTTCAAGTTATTCTCCACTCGAGTCCATACAATGTCATTAGGTGATCTCCAAATTCCTTGGCCTTAACCTCTGGTTCCCAAAGTCTTAGGATGATTGTCCCAAATTTACCTTTACTTATACAACTGAATCTCCTTACTTTAACCCTTACTCCAGTTTAGACATAACAACTGTCACCGTAAACCGCGAAGGTGCAATCATCTTGTAACTATAGCCTTGACATTCGACAACTTTGAACAAGATTCTACTGATAAGACGCAAAATTCAACAACTGACATGTAACCATTGTACCAGTCTTCCTGTACAATCATAGTACACAAGGCATAACCATAAAGAACTTACGCCAACTGAATGTCCTCTCTAGCCTTCAGCATTTCGACGGTCTGATACTCAGTCCAATCCTTGTGACTTGCAAGCTAAACTGATGACCTACGAACATCGGACCGCATGCCATCCACAAAAATGTATTCCCAAGCTTGTCCATTGACAACACCTCTCGAGTTATGGTGATCCTTGAGAGACTAGAACGAACGAAACGCTGCTTCGACAATTTCCCTTAGGAAGATACTTTCATCCCAACATAAAATCCTACAAATAGTCTGTTCGTTCCTACCTCTGACTTATCTGATTCTTCCTCGATCCGCTGCGCTACTCTGATTCCAACAATTCACACACCTTGAAATCCTCTGAGTCGCGTTATATCCATAATCCACTTAGTTTCAATACTTCACTAAGCTTTACCCAATCCTCGAATAACAACAGTCCTTCCTCAAGATTCATGCAACACACCGCATGATAAGACGTCAGGCACATTTGTCGCCAACTACCACTCGAGGTTGAGTACTCCCCAAAATCAAGTCTCTACTTACTCTGCCATTCCATACAGTTCATCTACCACAACTTAGGCACACGTTTCTGTTTCAGGACATTGAAAACCAAATGCTCATTGACTTAGAAATCGTCCTTCATTACTGATTCTCATAGTGTATAACCGTTATGTCTGTCATTCCAACAAATCTTGTTGCTCAACCGGTATATCAAACCCTTCACGATGTACTGCAGCTCATGATAACTCTAGCAGTTCTACACAACTTTTACCCAACCATACACCTTCATTCTCTTAGCGTAGTATCACCTTTGATAACTCGTGCGACTTACTGATATAACAATACTCCCATAGCCACACTCCATTCTCACAGTCATCTCATGTTTGTTCCACCTCTGAACTAAACTGACTTCCTCGGCGGCTGCATCCTTCATTGCGGTGCTTCTAACAGTCAGAGTGTAGCCACAATGCAAGAAATTGCACTTTGCACTTCGAACATCTCTCTTATAAACTCCTTAGCAGTTCTCAAACCAAAATGTCCATGCTTTACCAAGATTAACACTTCTCCACTCAGAGTATCTAGTAATACCTTACCAGACACATCACACATCGAGCCGATCCAAGATACAATTCAAATATTCCATCACCGGTCGCCAATGGTACATGATAGCCACTCACCATGTTGACCAGGATATCATGACCGCACATGAGTCCCACTCTAGACACTCATGCAAAATTGCCAACTTAACACTTCACGAAACGAGAACGTCCCCAAGGTACAATCTGATACTAACTCACGCGATCACGATCACTCAGAGTCTCCATAAGTGTAGTATTGGATCTTGATCCATTTCACCATCGTCTGCCTAGTTATTCCTCTACTATCGAGCGCGACATATGGATCCTCATCCCACATATCTTATGAGAGTCTGGATCTGCGTCTCATGAGTATCACATCAGAATTCTACCTTGAGCTTCGGATCACCCTTGTCCCACACACGTCGGAAAAAGGATGACTCACGCATCTTGTGCACGATAGCGATACTGTGGCATTATACCCGTTTGGTAGTACCAACATGGTGGTCCAACTCAGAGACCATGTATCCAGGTAACCTACCTCTGTGGCGTATAACGATATCCACATGTATCCTAAAGTCACAACCGACAAGTGTCTGAACAGACCTCCAATAGGTTCATCGTTCCTCAAGTCTTTTGAATCAAACTCCTCAGGATGCTAAAACCTAAGAGTGCTACACATCAAGGTTACTTACTCGGAAAGCCAAAACGCCAAGTACGAAGATTTGAAGTTCAACTTCGGATTACCATGCAGTGCGCGTACCCACTCGTCCCACGCATGCATGAGATTCCAAGGATAATTCAGTCCAGATAGGAATACTATGGTTCCTAACAACCAACTCAAATGCGATCATCCTACTGACGTTCCAGATAGATCTTAGTTCTTACTCGCCTGAATGCCCAATGCCAAGCGTAGTTCTATGGCTTCACTCGGGGTCAGACGAACAACAACTAACAAGAACTTAGGTCACTGCATTTCACGCTTCTACATCATTTCATATTCCATCTAGCGTAGTTCTAGAACTTAAATATAAAATGATGAGAATAGAAATACACATCCTCTTCTGTCGACCGAATATTCAAGCCTCACCCAATCGTAAGCTACCACGCTCGTACATTCCACCAACCCTTACTAGGAAACTACTCTCGCTTAGGGTGCTTCAAGTTGGATCAGGATCTAATACTCCGTCCATCCAACTATTGTCCGTACCAGCGCAATCAGAAAGGTCTAACTCTTCTATCCGCATTTCCAGGGGTCATTCTGTCCTATCAGCTCACCCGTCATACTTAACACCGGCAACATCATCAGTACTGAATCCTACTAATTCCCAGCTCAACACCTTCGGAGAAACTCACTTACAAGGCTCCTACTCAATCCTATTTGGATTTTCCTTGCTATTACCAAGACTTAGAGAAATTTCACTTCGTCCAATCAAAATCCTGGGGGTTCTAGCTGTCTCAATCCACACCTTGGTAGTTCGGGTATTACTTCTTTGCGTCAAACGCTCCTCTTAATCCTGACAACTCCAATATTCCTTCTATTTACGTCGTCCAATAAATCCAGCTTCCATATACAATCCACCACCCAACCGATCCTTTCTACTTGGGTTCACGACACTACAGGTTTACGAGTCCTCGTGGCGGCTCTGCCGTAATCCTACTGTCTCACACTGAGTCGATGAGTTGATCAAGTTCAACAACAAAATGAGATATCAGTAAAATCAGGCTGGCAACGCACACTTGAGAGGAGGAAAAAGAATTGCTAGTGATGTCTCATGGCTCGGCCGAGAATCGACCTGCTCTGATACCAACTGTAACACCCCATACATAACTGACTAGTATATTATGCATGAAACGTTAAAATTGATATTGAGTACATACAAAATCCATAGTTATAGAAAGATCCATATAAAATACAACATGAAATCCTATTAAGAATTACAAAACATGTGTCTTCAATGTATCTGCACGGCGGAAAGATGAGATCAGACGAGGTCTCCGAGCCGTCATCACTTCCAAGTCTTCAGTCCAAACCTGCTACTGACCAAACGCTACTAAACTGCACCTGAAAAATATAAGTTGATTGGGGTGAGATTACTAAATCTCAGTGAGTCCTCCTATCCTATGGGTCCACTCGGTTCTACAGGGTACATGCATTAACAAAACCGAATCCACCATTGATCCGGGGTTTATCCTCACATCCGGTACAAGTACGGAGAAAACACATGAATCGTCCACCATAGGAGTCATCATATCACAAGTACACAAATAATATAACAAACATGTATGCAGACCCATACCCATGTACGGGGAATCCAGAAGTACGTTAATACCACTACTAAGTTACTAACACACCCTCGGTGGGTTCACCCATGCCTATTTGTCAAGGGACTTGCATAAGCACCCCGCAAGAATGATTAAATGGGTTCGCACAAGCCTACATGGCTGCGAGATGACCTTGCCTAAGAGGCGACACCGTCCCATTAACCATCTGTACGCACGTGGTGTTAACGGCAAGGGTAACACGCCGTCTCGACGCATGAGCCCATCCGGGTAGGAACCTAATGATGTAGCCTACATGGCATCACTAGAGATGGTTTACCTGTTATGCGTAGGCTTACTTAGCCGCATAACGCCATCATACCGAGCACGCGAGTGTGTACACAGCAAGTGAGTAAAATGCCTCCAGACCCTCACAAGCACACTGCAACAGTAGTTCAGGTATGTGCCTCTGGGATCCATGATCAGGGCAGTCCCACGGACAACTCAAGGACCCACGGTCCGAATCGTAACTTAGTACCTGGTCTACTTCGATTCAGCACACACACATATCAATCGCCAAAACACGCAAGCACACAATCCCAATTGTTTAACCAAAACAACAGGCATTAATAGAATGTTCATATCTCAACATAAAGCATAACGATATAATGCATTAATTAATGATCCACATATTGAGAATCAACACATCCATGACCATATACAACATTAGCATGTTCAAATACAATTTAAACAAGTCTCACACGACTAAGGAGGCGTTCGGTTCTCTATTCGGAACGGAACTGCTCTCGGGGAAATTAGTAACGTAAAATCTCGCCCGACGAGGTTCACTAAGTGGGGTTCCAATATTATTAAATCAAACATTCTGATTTGGGGACCAATTTTATTAGAAAGTACAAGTTACTAGCTTTCCAACGATATAAAGTTTGCGCGAAACGGACTTCACCGCAAAAGTTATGAATTTTCGAAGTTTTGGAAAATCTGCCCCAAAAAGTGATCTAACGGGTTACATGAATCATGTAACCGGTTACATGACCCAAAAAATGCGTTTTTCATCCTTTTTCACACATGTAACCGGTTACATCAACCATGTAACCGGTTACATGACTGACAGTCCCAAAAATTCTGCATTTTAAAGCTTCTAAATCCATTCCCACTTTAATTAAAACCAATCCAACATGCTATAACATTCTAAATCACAATTCTACCTACACATATCAGAATTTAGCAAGTAAAGAAACATTGATTATCAACATACAATTAGAATTACTCATCAAAAGCATACTAGCATCAAGGTTCATTAATTATCTCTCAAAATCCCAAAACCCCAAATATAACCCTTGCATGCAAATTTCCCAAGTTTCTATCTAAAGGACTCACCTTGCATCAATGGAGCTTTGGATGATGAACATGCTGCAATTGAGCTCCTAACTTGACCAAAACTCCAACTCCAAACTCATCAAACCTGTATCCCTCCATTCACACATTCAGCATAACTGACACAACTTCAAGTTCGCTTTTCTCCTTCAAAACAGAAGCTATGAACGTGAACCATATGTGCAAATCAAAGAGAATTTCGTTAGCTTTCCAACGAGACCAGAACCGTTACGATCGGAGTTACGAGCATAGAGTTATACCTGATTTAGTGGGAGCTGCACCATTGTTGCGAAAATGCACTTGCTTCATGAGTTCTTCTTCCTTTCTTGTTTTCAAATTCTGATTTGCAAGCCAAACAACCCCCTAAGTTCATGCAATTAAATCTAATGTCCTTTATGTCCACATGCAAGCATTAGATAAGTCCATTATGTTCATTCCAATTACTTCTCTTAAAATATTTTCAATTACAATATATATCTCACACTTAAAGATATAAATATAGGGATGTTACAATGAGCATCATTTTATCTTCTACATAATCTTCTTCAAAATGTAACAGTCAGGCTTGTTGAGCAAATGCCCATATGTCATAGTGAATGCTGAGACATCGTGTCCAGCATGTGTCCCTTATGAAGTTCAATACAACTTAAGCAAGCTAGATCAACTTGAACACTTCTCCATATTGTTGTTTTGCAAAATACAGTCAATCCAAAGAACCAATTCATAAAGAAAAGAATGAACATTTTATAAGTGAGAGAACTCACACACCTATCACCTTAAGGTTTTAGATAGACAAGTAGTGAGCCTCTCACAAAGTGTGTCCCAAGTATAATATACTCCCTCGTTGACCCACTTCCGAGAAACCCCCTCCCGAGAAAGGGTTGACCCCCTTCGAGTTATCTTCAACAGTGGTATCGAGAAAGAGACCTGCTTACTTGTACTTGAAGAAAGACAACGAATACAAGTGAATGTGGAATAGTCCGGATTATATATATATATATATATATATATATATATATATATATATATATATATATATATTAAATTTGTTATATCATAATATATATTTACTAAAATTTGAAATTTATTAATCAAATTTTAATATTTAAGGTACCAAAATAGTTTTAGAAAAAATACATTATAAAGTCAAAATAATATAAACTGTTCACATATTTGTGAAATATTTGTGATAAGTGTATAAAATGAGATACTATACTTTGTAAAAAAATGAGATACTATACTTTGTAAAAAAAGTCTTTAGAATTACATTGGGAAACTGCATAAATTTTTCTCTATTTCTATTTTTTTTAATATTAATTGAAATGAAAATTAAATATATTTATTAAAAATATAAAAAAATTCGTTAATAATTGTACATAAAACATGCACATTAATTATATTATTAATTTTGTTTTAATAAATAAATAAATAAAATTAACCAAAAACAAATATGGTCCTTATTAGCTTAAAAAAATGTTCACACTTAAAAATTTTATGAACACAACTTCAAGATTATGAATATTGAATAACCATATTCCATAAAAAAATAAAGAATCGTCAAGAGGTTGAAAATGATCAACATGAAAACACTTTTGATATGATGATTAAGGTCTATGATAACTAAAAGGTTTTTTCTTTGGCCACCTCCCTATGGGGGTCACCCCCAGCGAAAATCCCAAAATACCCCTGCTTCGGAAATGAAATTCCGAAGCGCTTTTTTATTTTAAAAATTTTCCTTAATTCGGAAGTGCATCTCCGAAAACACCCCATGGGGGGTACCTTCGGAGATGAACTTCCGAAAACACCTCATGGGGGTGTCTTCGGAAATGAACTTCCGAATTATGCAGAAACTGTGTTTTTTTTTAATGTTTTTTCATAACAGTCTCGCATTTTAATTAAACGCAAACGCCAAATAAAATAAGCAATAGATAAACTGAAAATACTAATATGATAAATAAACAAAAAAAAATACTAATCCGATGAAAATAATATATACAATCCGAAAATAATAATAATACTGTGCAGAATATACAATCCAAAATCAAAAAATAAATAAATCCGACCACTACTGGGTGTGCCTAACCCTCTCACCCTGGGCCCTCCTCTGCCGCCTGTACCCCGCCGCACGGCCCGCATCAGTGACGATCATCTCCATCACGGCGACTGCCTCTGGACCGCCCTGATCAACGATACCTCGATCCAACGCGTCCCGCCCAAGCATCGATATTCGCTGGCAGATCGGCATGAGATCAATGGCGTGATCATCCTCGGCCTGCTGGTTCTCCAGGATCTCCTCGTGTGCTGGCCTAGGAGCGCCGGGAATGTCGGGTCTCAGAAGAGGATGTGACACCCGGTAGAACCATGTGACGTATCCCTCCTCACTGTGCCAGTCCTGGGTGACCCGAGTGAGACGGTACTCCAGCGGTACCACATGATCCTCCCAATGCTCCCATATGGCAGTGAGCTGCACTCGGGTCACAGTGTCGAGAGCAGCCTCAAAGGGTGACCTGGGGATCCGCTGCACGAATCCGAACTGACGCATGCACCGCTCAGGGAGATATCGAACCATGATGCCGGTCCCGCATGCCAACCAGCCTGAATATAGAGCAATGCCGTTGTCATACCCCAAAATTTGCCCATACTATTTCTCTTGTTCAAACTTAAGTCAAGGTACAAAGCTCCAAAACACCCTCTCCTAAGCATGGTTCAAGAACTAGGGTTTTGTTGTCCTGAGAGAAAATCAATAGATCAAAGGCTCCAAGGAATTCCATATGGTCTATGATACTCCACAATACCTCCATGACAAATTTCAGGTCTTGATTCAAAAGATTGATCACTCAATTGCTCAAAAAGTCAACAGTCGACTGGTGTGACCTAAAAGTCAACTGTGGTCAAAATACATTCAAAACTCCTGATTTTTTTGTCAACATCCTCATATTGAAGTATCATTCACCATTTGATCAAGGATTGATCATGGTTCATCAAGAAAAGATCAGAAATCAACAAATCCAAAAGTTTATAAATTAGGGTTTTCATAGAAGAAAGTCAACTGAACTTTGACCAGACATAACTTTCACATGGAACATCATAAATTTTCCATCCAAAGCTTAATTTGAAGGAAATTGAATTCTCTACAACTTTGTCTCTCACATGCCAAGTCTAGAAATGCACCATTTAAGAGATATGGATCAAAACATTATAGGTCCTTCTAAAGGTCAACAAAAAGTCCTTTTTTCTCAAAGAGTGGTACATGAACATGGTAAAATCAATTGAGATGAAACCAAAAGGATGTTTGAGAGGACACCTTGAGCTCTCTAAAATGGTCAAGAACACTTTGATAGGGTTAAAATTGAGAGAGATACATATGGTTAAAGTTGGGCAAAATTGAGAAAAATGCATGGAGTGCAAAGTGAATAATTTTGATCTTTTGGACTCATGGGCTTAAGTTTTGGTTCTTAAACTTGATCCATAGACCATCCATGACCCATAATCCCTTATGTCCATTTTTATTATTCTTATTTATTTTTATTTTGAATTTAATCACTTAAATTCAATTTAAATTAAATAAAATAATGGAAATAATCAAAGATTTGCATGGGATTATATTTCTATCAAATATGGAGAAATATATTTAGGAAAAATCAAGGAAAATTCGTGGAGAGAGAAAGAGATATGATTGGAACCAAAAATATCAAATTTTGCATGATTTGTTCAATCAAATATTTCTCATTCAATCATGGATCTTTTGGATTTCTTTTTGACCTAAATCCTCCTCTATATAAAGACAACAATAAATCAGAAATAGGGGACGAGAAGACAGGCCATATCATTAGGGTTTGAAACTAAAATTTTCATTCAAAGTTGCACCATCGAAATTTTATGTTGCAGTCCGCCTCAAGCAATTCCAATCCTGCTATTATATTCCTGGGATAAAGTAAAGCAAGATTGGATCAATTCCCATGGCTAACACACGATGAATCACTCCATGCACGAATCTCGTTTCATAAATTTTTAATTATCGTGTTTTTAATTATATGGTGTTTCAATTGAAACTAACGTGACTAATGTACTGTTGAGGCTCGTTAGCGCAGGTTAAGTTCATCTTTTGCAAGTTTTAGTGGCTGAATCATGAAGCACCATGGCTAGGGCTTTGAATTCGTGAAGCTTCGTTTAGAATGACACAGGCGGTTTCAGACCACGAAAAGCGTCCCATCGGATTCGTAATACCCTAAATATGTTATCTGGGCACTTTTTTTTCATTGATCGTTTGATTTTTGCAGGTTGTGGTTTCTCCGGAATTTGCTATGGAAAAGAATAGCAGAAGTCGTAGCTAAAACGCGCCAAAACCGTAGCTAATAGTTCTACAATTTTGTTGCTGAAGAAGATGACATGCATGGGCTTCCACGCGCACCCTCATTGGATGGTCAGCCTTGGCAGCATATCTCTCACTCTCTCCAGACGCGTGTAGCCACGCCATAGGCCAGTCAAAATTCTGAGTCTCTCTCTCTGCATGCTATTGGCTTAATTGTGACGCCAGGGCCCACTTCAGATAAAGTTTACTTGACTTTTCCATTCACCCACATATTTTTATATTTATTTTATGCAATGCGTGTTATTAATGAATAATAGACACAGCTCACTTGGCAAGGGATGTTCTTGGCAACCTTCAGAGCCCAGGTTCGAAACTGGCTAGAGACGTTAATTTTTACCATTTGCAAACTTTACCGATCCATTGCAGCGCAATACATTGAGACCACGCTGCACCTTCAACGTCCACCATCAGATCAACGCCAGCATTCAATCGAACGTCCCCAATGTGAATCTCCATGATGCACCCTCAGAATCCTACCCACACTGGATCAGAGCTAAGTATTCTCTAATTGTTTTTATTATTTATTATACAACTTCTATTTTATATTCATTCCTCTTTTAGTCTATTTTATTATCAATAGTTTTTTTATTAACACTTATTACATAAAATCATATAATTATTCTATAATTATTTTATTTTTATTTTTTTTTAAATCAAAAACCCGATTTTTCTTATAACATTAAAAATAGTTGTTTTTTTAGTTTTTAATAATTATTTTAGGGTAACCATAATTTTTTGGGCTAATTAAATGTTTTTATGCCTTAAGACTCTGATTTTATCATGGTCACTGATCATTGGTATTGGTAGGTGTTATCAATTAACGCATTTCTAAGCCTTATAACCCTTGTGGGTCATAATAAGTTTTCTTAAAAAACCTGTTAAGTTCAGGGGTAGGGTTTGTAAACTTTTTCAGGGTTTGTAGATCATTCATGCACTAAAAACCTCTTCTCTTCTTTGCGCAAATTTTCAGGATTTCCTTTATTTCTTCAGCCACGCGCTTCACCTGACCAAAAGCTAAGTTTTCTAAGTTTTTATATATTTATTTTTATTTTTAATTACATAATTCCTCTTTTATTATCAATGTCTTGTATTTGCCACAAAAAGTTTTCTACCTTTCTCTTCTTCATTTTTCAGGGTTAGCCAAGATCTTCCGACTACGCGCCAGGGCAATTGAAAAGCTAAGTTCTGATCCTTCTTTTTTCATTATTTAAATTATTTTACCTTTTATTTTAATTTTTGCCTAGAGGTTAAATTGAGGTTTATTTTCAATGCCAAGGAATTCTCCATACACTCATCCCCTATTATTTTCATTTTAATTTTCAGAGTCAATCAAGGGTTCTAGGAAGATCAAAGCGTTCAAGGATGTTTAAAACTAATTGTTGATCCCTCTTATTTTTCCGTCTTTTAATTTCCCCCGCCCCGCAGGTGTTTATTGTAATAGCGTAGGATTTTTATCTTTCCGCCTTTAATTTCCGTATGATTTTAACTGCGTGGTTAGTAATCTTAGGGAGTGCAAGCCTTTAACAGAAATAGATAACTAATTATAAGATAAATAACTGAATTGAACCCACGTGATTGATGCACCCACACACCTTTAGGGTAATCCCTCTTGTTGCCTTATACTGTTGCCTTAATTGTTGCCTGTTGCCTCTAAGTGTACTAAATAGTCAAGTCCCTCGATTCCGAGGATACCTAAAGCAATGTTGTCTGTCGCCTTCAAAGTTATAGAAACTCCCTCGAGGTTGCCTTATAAAGAATAATTGTCCCAATTGCTAAGGTATCCTCGCATGATGCCTAAATTATTAAATGACTATTTTATCCTTCCCTTAGACTACCTGCCCTCTTTATGGCAAGGGACAGTCTTATGGCGAAAGATACTTCTCTCGATGACCCGCACATCCAATTGAAAGACTTCCTGTCCTCTCATGGTATGGATAGATCCTTTCAAACAAAAGACTTAAAGAACACGAAAGACAAACTTAGGGTAGGTAGTTCTTAATTGCTTGCTCTAAATTCAAATTACTTTTCACACCTCTCTTTTCAAATACTTTCAAAACAAGGCTACGCTTATTTACAAGGTAAAGTTCTTATTCGAATTTCTATTCACACCCTACTTTTCAAACATTTCAAAACAAACAAGTGAGCTAAGCAATTAAGAGCCCATGGATAACCATGGATGCAAAGGGTGCCTAACACCTTCCCTTTGTATAACCTACCCCCCGAACTCAAAATCTTTCAAAGGTCTTTCCTGTTCTTTTTGCCTTTCCAAATTGGATAAAATAAAAGTCGGTGGCGACTCATGCTTAACCGCGACATTTCGATTATAAAAGTCAGTTCACCGTATTACAGAACTGGCGACTCTGCTGTGGATGCTTTCGAATAAAAGAGGGGTTACCTTAGAGCTAGGATCACTTTAAATTTGTTTGAATTGTTTGCTTTATCTTTAAAGGTTGTTTTGGGTATTCTACTGTGTGAAAGATCCTACACCCAGATCTAGTGTACCTTAGGTATGTGGCATGAGACCAGGGAGGCTGTACGACATGTATCGTTATGGTTGAACTGGTGGCCACCGTTAGTGTGACGCTTTGGTTTGTCCTGATGGCCCTTGAATATGATCGAGGAGACATTTGGCTACCGCGTGGTGTCACAAGAACTAATTCGCCCTTAGAACCTTAGTTGAACTTGACTTTGGCCTATAGGAAGTAGCGAGATAGCTGGCTTTGGATTCTTGACTGAAGCCGGTTGATACTCGATGCTACACTCATTGAGATTGGACTCTAGGGATGCTTTTGGCTGGCCGATCGAGTGCCATGTTGAGACAATGCCCGCGAGAAAGATCAGGTATATGAGCACCATAGAACCCGGTTACTATTATAGGATAGGTTGAATCAACTTAACTTCAGTGGGGAGGGTACTTACCTATGAACTTCACGCAAGCCTTTAAACCTAAGGACACTTGTGTGACTTGTCTGTGCTTGCTACTAACCCTTTGGTTTTCTTGCAGGTTTTTCTTGTAGGATTTGTTTGTCCTTATCACCTTACGTTTTGCCTGATGCATTGCATCTGCATAACATCATGACATCATGACATCATAACACTACATGTTTACTAACCCTTTCAAGGATCTTAGGGATTTAGGGCTCACAATTTCAGGTACTCTTATCAAGGACCGAATTCCTAATCAAGGGGCAAGAGGATTTATTTTCCTCTGGCCACATACCTTCCAATTCAGAGACTTAGTACCTATCAAGGGGCAAGATGATTTATTTTCCTCTAGCCATACTCAGAAGTATCCCGAATCAGAGGCTATGACCCACTGGATATGGTGAGCTTGATTCTCAAAGAAAGACATTCAAAGACAAAAGTCAAAATTCTTCAGACAAAGACGCGACCAAACCATTTTCTAATGTTGCTAACTAAATTCCTAAAGATCCTTGAAAAGATTGCATTTGCATTCATAACATCACATAAAACTAACTTTTCCTTTCAGGTCGACCAACTGGTCAGAAAAATACCATCAACAAATCAATCCTAATCAGATGAACATTCTGGAAGCTCGACCCCAGACTTCTAAAACATTCCAATCAGATGAACATTCTGGAAGCTTGACCCCCAGACTTCTGAAACATTCCAATCAGATATACATTCCGGAAGCTCGAACCCTGGACATTCTGAAAGTTCCAATCAGATGAACATTCTGGAAGCTTGACCCCCAGACTTCTGAAACATTCCAATCAGATATACATTCCGGAAGCTCGAACCCTGGACATTCTGAAAGTTCCAATCAGATGAACATTTTGGAAGCTTGACCCCCAGACTTCTGAAACATTCCAATCAGATATACATTCCGGAAGCTCGAACCCTGGACATTCTGAAAGTTCCAATCAGATGAACATTCTGGAAGCTTGACCCCCAGACTTCTGAAACATTCCAATCAGATATACATTCCGGAATCTCGAACCCCGGACATTCTGAAACATTCTTATCAGATACACATTCCGGAAGCTCGAACTCCGGATACTCTGAATCTCTACACCAGTTCCACAACAACGACGCAAGTCAGATGCACCTAAGAGTCAATTCACCAAAATCAATATGTCGTCGTCTCAAACATTACAACATCTGTTGGAGATCAGATTGATTACTCTGAGGGATGCTCCTAAGAATTCTAACACCTCTGGCTATAAACTCAATGCGAGGTGCGCGTACCATTCCAACATTCCTGGACATTACACAAACAATTGCTGGACATTGAAGAATAAGATTCAAGATCTGATCAATGACGGAGAAATCAAATTCAACCCTCCTGAAACTCCTGTGGTGATCACCGCTCCTATGCCTAGTCATGACAAGACTGATTGACGTCTAGACGGACGAACTTTTGGATCATTAGATCTACTTTCATTTGCAAGTTTCTTTTCTGTTTGTTTAAACATTCGACTTATGATAGACATTATCTGTTTTAATAATCATCATCAGTGCATTGCATATGTTTGTCTTGAATAATTTATTTCGCTATCACTCGTCTTAAATTGTGTATTTACTTTGCATATGTTTTGTGTTTATTCAACTCCTGCTAAGCTGTAAGCCTTTTGAGGGAGGATGACGAAAACGATACCGCAACTTCATACAGTATGCTTTTGAGTGGACTATGTTGATGATGTACAGGCATTGTTTCAATTCCTAAACAGTGGAGATATAAGGATGTTAACCCCTCGTCAACCCCTCTTGAGCCTAAGAAGTAGAAGTTTCTTTCTTGTACTAATTAAAACCCTTGATCATAACCTGGGGCAGGGTAGTTCTCAGTTAATCTGGCTGTGCATTCTATTTTAAAGAGAATAATTCAGTACACCTTTCAACAAAGGTTTCAAGCACAAGCGTTCATCCGCATTCATCAAAGAAGTGTTGGAGATGTCAATCATAAGCCAATGATGGTTCATCAATCATTAAGCAAGGCAGTCAATATCTTTCAAAAAAGGAAAAAATGAAAAAAAACATACAAGGAAAAGCCTGCTAAGTCAAAAATCAAAAGGATGACTTAGGCAAAAATCAAGGCATCCCGTTGACTGTAAGCTCAAAATATACAGTTCAGGAAAAAGTTAGGGATATCAAAAAGATGAAAAAAGAAAAGTCAATAAATTCCTGAACAACACAATGTTGTGACTACTAAAAGGAAGAAATGACTGTTATTTCTAAAGTTCTCTTTGCTTGTGAACCATCATCATTATGAAAGGTGCAAATCCAAAAGTCTCTTGGAACCTGAATGCATAAGTTGAATTAACTGAGCTTACGACTGAAGATCATCACGAAGAGGGATGGGTATAATCAAATCTTGAGCCATTATCCTTTGTTTCTTAAACCGTGAACCAAGCCACGTTACAACCCTTGAAAGTCCTAACTGAAGCATGGTTAGTTCGAAAGCATACTGTCACCAAAAGGTATCCTGACTCCTTAAGGTTTACCAAAAACGCTGAGTTGATATTTCATTTTACAAAACATCATGTTTTTACAAATATCACGCTGTTACATCTCATGTTTTAAATGTTTTCAAAAACTCAAGACAGACATATGCATGGTATCTCATGAATTTATTATTAAACAAATTCTGCTACATAATTTCAAATGTTAGCAACAGAAAGAATTTGCACAAGGTATGACTAATGACTCAAAGTTATCCCGGCTAACAAAGATTACTCCAAAGAAGTAATGCCTCCTACGTATACAAGGGGCATGACATGTTTTGCCCAATCAATCTGGGGCAATTAAGTCAAGATTCTGAGAATCTCTCAAAAGCCAAACAATTAGAGGCATGCACCCAAGTGGGTCTGAAGCCATCGCTCGATCAGTCAGGGGCATCATCCTGAGTTTACGATTACTAGGGGCATGTCGCCCATAGGGCACATCTCATAAAGTCCTCGCAAGGCGAATCTTGTCAAAGTCTCTACTATCAGGGGCAAATCTATGCAAGTCCAGTTTGACATCTTGATCAATACTCAGCGGTGTGTCCTAATCAAATCCAGGAATGGTAGTTACTATAATACTGGGGGCAATGTTCAAGGCATCCATGCCTTCCCACAGCTCCGAGTTCACAAGATCATATCCCCACAGAGCAATTCTCAAGAGGATATCTTCAAACATACTCGCCCCGACAAAGACATGACTCCCCAACAGAGTTTACATCTTCAACAATACCGGTTCTCCAACACTTTGCCCTTCTCCAACATGGTGTATGAATACCTTTAATCCCCAATCAGGGTACATCAAGTTACTGATCGTCCCCAAGCAGAAATCATAGATCCCCAGCTGAGCATCCTTAAGATAGGATCAAACATCAAAATTACAATGACACGGAGATCCACCTTCTCAATCAAGATGTGTCAAATAGCATAAATCATAGTCATACGTCATAAATCATAAACATATTCATACAATTGCATACATGTTCATACATAATACATAATGCATCGCGACAAATACGTACATAACATGCAAGGTTCTCATTTATTTTGAGAATCCTGTCACATAAACACATTACATGCATCATGACATGGCATAAAAAAACTAACTTTGTTTTTTCAGGTTACAGCTGCAGTCAAATAAACAACTTCAAAACCTTTCAGATCTAAGTCAATACCTTGGACAGTTCCTTAATGATCTACTTTCGGATCTAAGTCGATACCTTGGACGGTTCCTTAATGATCTACCTTCGGATCTAAGTCGATACCTTTGACGGTTCCTTAATGATCTACCCTTAGATCTAAGTCGATACCTTGGACGGTTCCTTAATGATACACCTTTGGATCTAAGTCGATACCTTAGACGGTTCCTTAATGATCTACCTTCGGATCTAAGTCGATACCTTGGATCTAAGTCGATACCTTGGACGGTTCCTTAATGATCTACCTTTAGATCTAATTCGATACCTTGGACGGTTCCTTAATGATCTACCTTCGGATCTAAGTCGATACCTTAGACGGTTCCTTAATGATCTGCCTTCAGATTTAAGTCGATACCTCGGACGGTTCCTTAAACAATCAACTTTCAAAATCTAAAAGCGGTAACCTCGGGCGGTTCCGTAACGATCATCTTTCCAAGATCTAATTCAGTTACTACGAATGGTGCTGACACGATCAACCTATGAGGATTTAATTCTACCACCACGAACGGTGATGACACGATCATTCTCAAAGATCTAATTCAGCTACTACGAATGGTACTGACACGGCCGACTCTCAGAGATCTAAATCCATCATCACGAACAGTGTGGACACGATCAACTATTTTCAAAGTCTAATTCAGTTACTACGAACGGGGCTGACACGACAAGAGATCTAATTCTACCATCACGAACGGTGTAGACACGATCATCTTTCCAATATCTAATTCATCTACTACGAACAATAATGACACGATCAACATTCAAATACTTCTCAACATAGAGGATCTAGTCTAACGCACGACTCATCCTTCAGCCTAACGCACGGTTTTCCAGACATCTACAGATGCAAATTGGATTCAGTCTAACGCATGACTCATCCTAAGTATATTCTTCAGATACGATCTAACGTACGGCGTATTCTGACTCTCAAGTCTATCAAACTGGATGGCATCTTCAAGCCCATCTCAATCATACATCTTTTCCAAACACCTGGATGGCATCTCTAAGCCCATCTCCGACAAAGGTCCCTGCTTCAGCTAGGGCAAATTCTTGGGTATTCTAGTGTTCAATCCTCTTCTACCTTCAGATTCCGACTGGAACACAAGCCAATATACATCTTCAGGTTTAAGAAAATTGAACAGGGGCAGCTGTCATACACCAAAATTTGCCCATACTATTTCTCTTGTTCAAACTTAAGTCAAGGTACAAAGCTCCAAAACACCCTCTCCTAAGCATGGTTCAAGAACTAGGGTTTTGTTGTCCTGAGAGAAAATCAATAGATCAAAGGCTCCAAGGAATTCCATATGGTCTATGATACTCCATAATACCTCCATGACAAATTTCAGGTCTTGATTCAAAAGATTGATCACTCAATTGCTCAAAAAGTCAACAGTCGACTGGTGTGACCTAAAAGTCAACTGTGGTCAAAATACATTCAAAACTCCTGATTTTTTTGTCAACATCCTCATATTGAAGTATCATTCACCATTTGATCAAGGATTGATCATGGTTCATCAAGAAAAGATCAGAAATCAACAAATCCAAAAGTTTATAAATTAGGGTTTTCATAGAAGAAAGTCAACTGAACTTTGACCAGACATAACTTTCACATGGAACATCATAAATTTTCCATCCAAAGCTTAATTTGAAGGAAATTGAATTCTCTACAACTTTGTCTCTCACATGCCAAGTCTAGAAATGCACCATTTAAGAGATATGGATCAAAACATTATAGGTCCTTCTAAAGGTCAACAAAAAGTCCTTTTTTCTCAAAGAGTGGTACATGAACATGGTAAAATCAATTGAGATGAAACCAAAAGGATGTTTGAGAGGACACCTTGAGCTCTCTAAAATGGTCAAGAACACTTTGATAGGGTTAAAATTGAGAGAGATACATATGGTTAAAGTTGGGCAAAATTGAGAAAAATGCATGGAGTGCAAAGTGAATAATTTTGATCTTTTGGACTCATGGGCTTAAGTTTTGGTTCTTAAACTTGATCCATAGACCATCCATGACCCATAATCCCTTATGTCCATTTTTATTATTCTTATTTATTTTTATTTTGAATTTAATCACTTAAATTCAATTTAAATTAAATAAAATAATGGAAATAATCAAAGATTTGCATGGGATTATATTTCTATCAAATATGGAGAAATATATTTAGGAAAAATCAAGGAAAATTCGTGGAGAGAGAAAGAGATATGATTGGAACCAAAAATATCAAATTTTGCATGATTTGTTCAATCAAATATTTCTCATTCAATCATGGATCTTTTGGATTTCTTTTTGACCTAAATCCTCCTCTATATAAAGACAACAATAAATCAGAAATAGGGGACGAGAAGACAGGCCATATCATTAGGGTTTGAAACTAAAATTTTCATTCAAAGTTGCACCATCGAAATTTTATGTTGCAGTCCGCCTCAAGCAATTCCAATCCTGCTATTATATTCCTGGGATAAAGTAAAGCAAGATTGGATCAATTCCCATGGCTAACACACGATGAATCACTCCATGCATGAATCTCGTTTCATAAATTTTTAATTATCGTGTTTTTAATTATATGGTGTTTCAATTGAAACTAACGTGACTAATGTACTGTTGAGGCTCGTTAGCGCAGGTTAAGTTCATCTTTTGCAAGTTTTAGTGGCTGAATCATGAAGCACCATGGCTAGGGCTTTGAATTCGTGAAGCTTCGTTTAGAATGACACAGGCGGTTTCAGACCACGAAAAGCGTCCCATCGGATTCGTAATACCCTAAATATGTTATCTGGGCACTTTTTTTTCATTGATCGTTTGATTTTTGCAGGTTGTGGTTTCTCCGGAATTTGCTATGGAAAAGAATAGCAGAAGTCGTAGCTAAAACGCGCCAAAACCGTAGCTAATAGTTCTGCAATTTTGTTGCTGAAGAAGATGACATGCATGGGCTTCCACGCGCACCCTCATTGGATGGTCAGCCTTGGCAGCATATCTCTCACTCTCTCCAGACGCGTGTAGCCACGCCATAGGCCAGTCAAAATTCTGAGTCTCTCTCTCTGCATGCTATTGGCTTAATTGTGACGCCAGGGCCCACTTCAGATAAAGTTTACTTGACTTTTCCATTCACCCACATATTTTTATATTTATTTTATGCAATGCGTGTTATTAATGAATAATAGACACAGCTCACTTGGCAAGGGATGTTCTTGGCAACCTTCAGAGCCCAGGTTCGAAACTGGCTAGAGACGTTAATTTTTACCATTTGCAAACTTTACCGATCCATTGCAGCGCAATACATTGAGACCACGCTGCACCTTCAACGTCCACCATCAGATCAACGCCAGCATTCAATCGAACGTCCCCAATGTGAATCTCCATGATGCACCCTCAGAATCCTACCCACACTGGATCAGAGCTAAGTATTCTCTAATTGTTTTTATTATTTATTATACAACTTCTATTTTATATTCATTCCTCTTTTAGTCTATTTTATTATCAATAGTTTTTTTATTAACACTTATTACATAAAATCATATAATTATTCTATAATTATTTTATTTTTATTTTTTTTTAAATCAAAAACCCGATTTTTCTTATAACATTAAAAATAGTTGTTTTTTTAGTTTTTAATAATTATTTTAGGGTAACCATAATTTTTTGGGCTAATTAAATGTTTTTATGCCTTAAGACTCTGATTTTATCATGGTCACTGATCATTGGTATTGGTAGGTGTTATCAATTAACGCATTTCTAAGCCTTATAACCCTTGTGGGTCATAATAAGTTTTCTTAAAAAACCTGTTAAGTTCAGGGGTAGGGTTTGTAAACTTTTTCAGGGTTTGTAGATCATTCATGCACTAAAAACCTCTTCTCTTCTTTGCGCAAATTTTCAGGATTTCCTTTATTTCTTCAGCCACGCGCTTCACCCGACCAAAAGCTAAGTTTTCTAAGTTTTTATATATTTATTTTTATTTTTAATTACATAATTCCTCTTTTATTATCAATGTCTTGTATTTGCCACAAAAAGTTTTCTACCTTTCTCTTCTTCATTTTTCAGGGTTAGCCAAGATCTTCCGACTACGCGCCAGGGCAATTGAAAAGCTAAGTTCTGATCCTTCTTTTTTCATTATTTAAATTATTTTACCTTTTATTTTAATTTTTGCCTAGAGGTTAAATTGAGGTTTATTTTCAATGCCAAGGAATTCTCCATACACTCATCCCCTATTATTTTCATTTTAATTTTCAGAGTCAATCAAGGGTTCTAGGAAGATCAAAGCGTTCAAGGATGTTTAAAACTAATTGTTGATCCCTCTTATTTTTCCGTCTTTTAATTTCCCCCGCCCCGCAGGTGTTTATTGTAATAGCGTAGGATTTTTATCTTTCCGCCTTTAATTTCCGTATGATTTTAACTGCGTGGTTAGTAATCTTAGGGAGTGCAAGCCTTTAACAGAAATAGATAACTAATTATAAGATAAATAACTGAATTGAACCCACGTGATTGATGCACCCACACACCTTTAGGGTAATCCCTCTTGTTGCCTTATACTGTTGCCTTAATTGTTGCCTGTTGCCTCTAAGTGTACTAAATAGTCAAGTCCCTCGATTCCGAGGATACCTAAAGCAATGTTGTCTGTCGCCTTCAAAGTTATAGAAACTCCCTCGAGGTTGCCTTATAAAGAATAATTGTCCCAATTGCTAAGGTATCCTCGCATGATGCCTAAATTATTAAATGACTATTTTATCCTTCCCTTAGACTACCTGCCCTCTTTATGGCAAGGGACAGTCTTATGGCGAAAGATACTTCTCTCGATGACCCGCACATCCAATTGAAAGACTTCCTGCCCTCTCATGGTATGGATAGATCCTTTCACACAAAAGACTTAAAGAACACGAAAGACAAACTTAGGGTAGGTAGTTCTTAATTGCTTGCTCTAAATTCAAATTACTTTTCACACCTCTCTTTTCAAATACTTTCAAAACAAGGCTACGCTTATTTACAAGCTAAAGTTCTTATTCGAATTTCTATTCACACCCTACTTTTCAAACATTTCAAAACAAACAAGTGAGCTAAGCAATTAAGAGCCCATGGATAACCATGGATGCAAAGGGTGCCTAACACCTTCCCTTTGTATAACCTACCCCCCGAACTCAAAATCTTTCAAAGGTCTTTCCTGTTCTTTTTGCCTTTCCTAATTGGATAAAATAAAAGTCGGTGGCGACTCATGCTTAACCGCGACATTTCGATTATAAAAGTCAGTTCACCGTATTACAGCCGTCAAAGGGGACAATCTGAGCGTAGTCGACGAACGGCCTCCAGGTGACGTCGTCGTGCATCGTGCGGTCCAAGTACAGACGGTATGGTCCCACCGCATCGTTCCCCCTCTGGAGAGCGTATCTGGTGGCCCTGGGCATGGCGTCCACGTACGCAGGATCTATGTGAAAGCCGTGGATGCGGGAGAAGTAGGAGATGATCCAGCTCTGAAACAGAAACACGATAATGTAATAAAATTAAATACGAAACATATATAAATAAATAAATATGATAATGTATTAAAATAAAACATACCGTAAGCAGTGTGCAGGATCCGACCAACTGCCTCGTCCTCCAGTTGGAGGCCTCATTCAGCTTCTGGTAGAGATATGCCAGAGTAGATGACCCCCAGTTCCACTGGTGAACGGTATCCAGGTCCATGAAATAGCGGAGGTAGGCCATGTCGACGTACCTGGCACTCTTGTCCACAAAGCATGCAGCGCCTACCACATGCATGTACCAGCACCGGAGAGCGCAGCCGCAGTGGTACTCCCTGAATAGGTCGTTATCCTCCTGCTCGGCCTCGGCCGCCGCGTCCAGGTGGAACTCAAAATAGATGCTCAGTGTAGTGAACCGGACATGAGGCCCACAAGTCGTGACGCACTCAAAGTGAGCAACCTCGTGCGGCAGGCCCAAATAGTGCATCATCCACTCAATGGCCTCGACCCTCTGGATCCTGGAGTGGTCCAACAGCGGCCCCCTAATAGGCAGGTGGAGAAGACACTGGACGTCATGCAAGGTGATCGTCAACTCCCCCACCGGCAAGTGGAAAGAAGACGTCTTCTTGTGCCAGCGCTCCACAAATGCCCCCTGCATGCCGGTGCTGATGGTGGTGTACCCGGTCATGCAGAGCCCGCAAAGCCCTGAACCTCGCACATGGTCGTTAAACCACTGAGCTGCTGGTTTAAACAGACCGAAAATCTTCCTGGAGTGGTTCACCATTTTCAATGGCTCTCTCTCCTGTTACAAAAAAAAACAAATTAGCGAGAAATAAACGGTAAAATTATAAAAAATGGTGACAAATAAACGGCTAAGTTAAAAAAATACCTCTCCCTCCCAGATCCGCCGAGCGACGTGATCCTGGTAGTGAATCAGCAGGGAAGTGTCAAAAGGCCCTCCCGGATAGCTATCCACCTCCTACTCCTCCTGCTCCTCCTCCTCCCAGACTGGAGGGTCAACATCCGGTATGACCTCCTCCTCCTCATCCTCCTCCTCTCGCTGGCAGGAAGAAGATACCCGAGCCAGCCTACTCCTAGAGCCTTGTCATACTCCAAAATTTGCCTTCCATATTCCATTTACAATGATTCAAAGTTCAAGGTTCAGTTCCAAAGATTCCTCACTCAAAAGTTCAGATGATTCACAGTCAACTGGTTTGACCTAAAAGTCAACCATAATCAGAGTATAGTCAAAGCCTCCCAAATTTTGGTCAACATCAAGTATGTGAAGCATAACTATCATTTGATCAAGGATTGATCATGATTCCATTAATATAAACTCAGAGATGAACAAATATAAAAAGGTTCAAATTAGGGTTTCTTAGGAGAAAGTCAACACAACTTTGACTGGGCATAACTTTCACATGGAACATCAAAAATGCCCCACTCAAAGCCTATTTTTAAGGAAATTGGATTCCCTACAACTTTGTCTCTCACATGCCAGGGCTAGAAATGCTTCATTTGAGAGGTATGGTGCAAAAGATTACAAGTCATTTTCAGGCATCCTTCAAAACCAATTTTTTGTCAAAGAGGATATGATCAAGATAAAAGCTCCAAATGAAAAATATGTTCCAAAGTGGCTTGTAGAGGACACTTTGAGGTTTCCAAAAAGTATTAGAACTCCCTCATAGCTTAACAATTGAGTGAGATATGCTTGATCAAAGTTGGGTGATTTTGGAGGACCAAATGTGAAAAAAGAAGGTTCAAATTGAGAAATTTTGCAAATGGGCCTATGGTTTTATGTTACAAACTTGGTCCACAAGCCATTAGCATGCCCAAGACACATGCCACAAAATTAAATATTTTTATTTGATTTAATATGATTTTTATTTCATTTTTTAATGATTTAATTAAAAGGAAAATCAAATATTTTGTTAAAAGGTGCATATTGATCACATTCAATCAGCATTTATGCCAAAAATACAATATATTTTCGTGACAAGTTGATTGGGAAAGGTTAATACAAAATTGGACCAAAGTAGAAGGTTTGGATAAAAGATTAAAAACCAATTTTCTCAAAATATCAAGATTGGATTCAAAGGGCTTTTGGAGATTGTTTTTTAACCTAAATGAGTCCTCTATAAGTAGAGGACATTGGACACACGAATGAGGGGGGAGGATTCTGGACAGTGGCATAAGGACAAGAACCAAAAAATTCTCAAGAAACTCACATTCGATTTTTGCAAATTAGGAGGATTCAAGAAGATTCAAAGGTTGCAGAAGCTTCCTCAAGATACTCTGATTCTATTTGGATCATCACGCGGCCTCAGCAACCCCAGAATAACCTCCAATTGACAAAGGTATGTTGTTCTGAACATTGGATCGATTAGTACAATTTGTGCATCTTCATGCTAAATTGAATGTGTATTATGATTCATGTGGTTATTATAAACGTTTCTGGATCATTATATTGAAGTTTAGGTGGTTGGAACTCATTTGGCCATTAACGTCCGTTTTTGAGTTTTTAGGGTTTTAATTGGGGTTTTTTGTTATAAGTGAAATTAGAACAAATTGAAGGCGTATTCATGTTCGTATGATTGGGACGAGCATATCTGGGGTTGTGCGAAAGATTTATAGGCACCTATGCCCTGTTCGCTATTTTTTGGTATGCAGGCTACGAAACGAATTCGTAGCGAATTCGTAGCTAAATCGTAGCAGAATTTGTAGGCTTTTTCAGGTGTGGTTGGGGACGATGATGAGTTGTCGCCCCATGGTTCGCTGGTTTAAAAATCCGCGCGCTTTCATTATAATTTTATTGCTGTTTCTGTATATAATTAATTGGGGTAATCCCACTAGCACGAAGCGCTTCTGGCTGCGTTGGTGAGGGGATCTGTTGAGTACCCAAAGGACCAGGGTTCGATCCCTGGCCTACTCATATTATTTTTCTTGGATTTTCCATTCTGATTCCATGCGCCCTACACCAAGGACCCTACCATATAACCTCACAAATCTAACCCTCCAATCTCCACTCAGCTAGATCCCACGCTCCAGAATTAATACCCATATTATACACCCTCAAATTAACCACACTAAATCCTAACCCTAATAACTAAATTAATTTTAATTAATTTATTTGGTTTATTTAAATCATTTTAAAAAATATTTATTTATATAATAATAATCTATTTTTATAAATAGGTTAATATATATTATAAAATGTTAAAATTTCAATTTATTGTTCGTGCCGATTAAATCGATTAATCGCTATGGTCAATAATAATTTTAATGTTATGCAATTAATTTCTATTTGATTAAATGGTTTTGACTATCTTATTAGTCGCGATGATTAATCTTTCTATCTTTCTTCTTCCAATTCGTTATGCTTTTTAATCGAATTAATCGATTACGAGGGGTAATGATACAAGTTAATTTATTAAAATTATTAAAAAATACCATAATTCGTTATCAGTAATAATCAAATCAATTGATTAAAATTGGTAACGATACAACTTCAAATCTGTTAATTATGGCGATTGAATCTATTGATCGTTGCGGTTAATAGTGCTAAATCAAATCAGGGTTGTACGCCCAAATCTAAAACACTTCAAATCAAACTACGGATTTTCATCCTTATTCAAAACTACGATAGGCATTCAAAGCCTTCCAAACAAATTCAAATACATTCAATTCAACTCTAAGGGCGTACAACCCTTCCCCGAACTACGTAGACTCTGATCCTCCATAAGGAGGTACGTAGGCACTTGGCAACAAGGCGAGTCCCCCTCTTCCAAACTCTAATCATATTCAAATAACTCTATTTACTGTCTGTCATCTTTCTTTATGTTTTGCCATAACCCTTATCTTTGCAATGTTAACCTTTAGGAAAGGGTTGAGGGTGCCTAACACCTTCCCTCGACCTGAATATAGTATCTTACCCTGATCTCTTAACTGCGCGAGGTTTCCTATTCGCCTTGGTAGAATAGGTGGCGACTCTAAAAGCTTAATTTTTAGGGCAGGTTGCTACAAGCCTGAAGCAGATGAACTCTCCACCAAGTCCTGTGGAACGTGCACACGGCGTCCCCGGCCCCGCCCGCGTGTCGATGCCAGCTGCGCCGCCGCCCGCTCGCGTCTAGCCGACGCAGTCTGGGACTCCCTGCCCTGTCTGATGCGTGCTGGCTGGTTGCCTGACATGTTCCTGTAAACAATCGAAATCGATTAATATGCGAGACAAATGAAAAAACAAAAAAAATGCACTTCTGATACAGTTCGGAAGTTCATTTCCGAAACTGGGATGGAGGTGTTTTCGGAAATGAACTTCCGAAACACCCCTGCGCAGAGCTTTTCTGCAACCTACAATGGCAGACCCCAAAATCAAACTTGAAACCTATGTCTACACATTATAAACATCCTAAATACCAGTACCAACCTAACCTAATACATATTTTCCTATTTGTAAACACCCTAATATCAATTTTAAGCATAGATCTAAAACTCATAATGCTTACCGATTGAAGAGGTTGGAGTGCTTTTTAATGTAGTATAGGAAGCTTGTTGGAGCCTTTGATGTTGCCTTGGAAGTCTTTTAACAAAATTTCGCCTTTGGTGTTGTTTGATGTTGGATTAGGGTAAATGAATGGGGGAGGGGGAGTGTTCTGCTTAATCTGCAGAACGTGTCTTATTTCGGATGTTCATTTCCGAAATTGTGGTTTCGGAAATGAACTTCCGAAATAAGACAATTTTTTAAAAAAAAAAGGCGCTTTCGGAGATGAACTTCCGAAAACACCTTTTTCATGTAGTTCGGAAGTTCATTTCCGAAGTCAGGGGTAGTTTGGGTTTTTCACCAGAGGTGAACTAGAAGGTTGGGAGGTTGGCAAAGAAATTTTCTAACTAAAATGAGATAATTTTTCAATTGACACTACAACGCTCATCTTTTTTTTTTGAATAACGGTTTATATATATAATTAAAAAAAACCGATACAAAAGGGGATCAAGTTAGTTCCAAGATTTACGAAAACCTAAAGAAATGTATACCTAACTTATTCTTTACAAAATCTTTTCGAATACCTAAAGGAATAGAATCGAAAATGATGGTAAAATCTATGTCGAGTGCGAAATTCGCCAAAAAATCGGCACAAAAGTTACCTTCTCTATAATTCTTTGGAAGATAAAATTATAAGTGTAAATTAGAAGAATATGTTGAAAAAATAAAGTTATATTTAAATTGATGGAATAGAATAAAATAAAATGAAATGGTATAAAATATAAATATAAGTTTTGTTATTTAAATTAATTAAAATGAATGTAGTAGAGTGAAATTTAATGAAATGCATTACATTCTATTTCATTATTTTTTATTATTTTTTGTATTGTTTGATTTTGGCCAAATAACAAAGTTATTGCATTTTGTCATAAAATATATATATAATAGAATAACATCTTTATCCAATATCACTTTACTCCACTCTATTTTATTATATTCCGTTTCATTCCACTCTATTTGTTCATAACATTCAAATATAGCCTAAACATCCGATTACAATTTTATATGAAATCTATTACTTTAGATATACATCAATGATAAAGGTTAACACTATGCAAACGCTTCAATGTGAGATCCTCATAGCGGATAGCGGATACCAAGTTGTATGTCATTAACTAGAAAGTTTTGGCTAAATTGAATAATTGTATTTGATCAATCTTGTCAGGTATTTGATCAGTCACAACAAACTAAAAACAAAATGTTTAATCTAACTATTAATTTTAACTTTTATTTTTACACGCTCTTTTTAAAAACATTAAATTTTGTAATATAGATAAAATAACTTTAATCAATACTCTTTTTCCCTCCCTCTTATAAATATATATAAATAAAAGATTAAGTAAGAGGACTTAGGCAAGGTGACCCACTGTCGCCTTACCTGTTTATCCTCATATCGGAAGGCCTTTCGTCTCTTATTAAGAGATCTATTGATAGAGGAGATACCCATGGGATTCAGATCTGCAGAGGGGCACCTAGTGTGTCGCATCTGCTTTTTGCTGACGATTGTTTCTTGTTTTGCAGGGCTACTATAGCGGAAGTTTCACATATCATGGAGATCCTGACTACTTATGCGAAAGCAACAGGCCAGGAGATTAATTTGAATAAATCTGAAGTTTTCTTTAGCCGCAATCTCAGTTTGCCAGCTCAGGAGGACCTAGCCAAGATTATGGGAGTCTGTCATGTTCTCGGAACGGGGAAGTATTTGAAGGATAGAAAAACACTTAGAAAGGGGGGGTTTGAATAAGTGTAGCTTTAAAAACTTGACCGATAAAAATAAATTGCACAGTTATTTTTATCCTGGTTCGTTGTTAACTAAACTACTCCAGTCCACCCCCGCAGAGATGATTTACCTCAACTGAGGATTTAATCCACTAATCGCACGGATTACAATGGTTCTCCACTTAGTCAGCAACTAAGTCTTCCAGAGTCTTCTGATCACACACTGATCACTCCAGGAACAACTGCTTAGATACCCTCTAAGACTTTCTAGAGTATTCTGATCCACACGATCACTCTAGTTACAACCTGCTTAGATAACCTCTAAGACTTCCTAGAGTATTCTGATCCACACGATCACTCTAGTTCCTTACAACTTAATGTAATCAATTCTAAGAGTATTACAATTGCTTCTTAAAAGCTATAATCACAAACTGTGATATTTCTCTTAACGTTTAAGCTTATTCTCACTAATATATTACAACAGCAATGTAGTGAGCTTTGATGAAGATGAAGATTCTGAGCTTTGAATAGAACAGAGTTTCAGCAAGTTAATATGAGTTGTTTTATTCAGAATCGTTAACCTTGCTTCTCATCAGAACTTCATATTTATAGGCGTTGGAGAAGATGACCGTTGAGTGCATTTAATGCTTTGCGTGTTCCGTACAGCATCGCATTTAATGTTATACGCTTTTGTCAACTACCTCGAGCCTTGTTCACGCTGTGTCTACTGACGTTGCCTTTAATAGCTTCTAACGTTCCTTTTGTCAGTCAGCGTAGCCTGCCACATGTACTTCCTTCTGATCTGATGTTTGTGAATACAACGTTTGAATATCATCAGAGTCAAACAGCTTGGTGCAAAGCATCTTCTGATCTTCTGACCTTGAAGTGCTTCTGAGCGTGATACCATCAGAACTTCAGTGCTTCTGATCTCATGTTCTTCTGATGCTTCCATAGACCCATGTTCTGATTCTGCTTCGACCATCTTCTGATGTCTTGCCAGACCATGTTCTGATGTTGCATGCTGAACCCTTTGAGACAAAGCTTCTGAGCGCTGAATTATGCATACTCTTTATATATTTCCTGAAAAGGAAATTGCATTGGATTAGAGTACCATATTATCTTAAGCAAAATTCATATTATTGTTATCATCAAAACTAAGATAATTGATCAGAACAAATCTTGTTCTAACAATCTCCCCCTTTTTGATGATGACAAAAACATATATAAATGATATGAATTTGCGATCAGAAAGAGCAGACGGCAAAAGACAAATTACACAGCTATAGCATAAGCATGTGAATATATCTCCCCCTGAGATTAACAATCTCCCCCTGAAATAAATACTCGAAGAACTTTAATAAAAGACTTCCCTGATTATTTCGGTAGAGACGATCACATAAGCTTCTGTCTTCAGAGAATTCATAGCTTCTGACTTCTGCTTCCATTGGACAGCTTCAGAACTTGAATTTCTTTAGATCCCTAGAACACTCATAGCTTCTGATTCCTGCTTCCATTTAGGACAGCTTCAGAACTTGAATTTCTTTGATCTTCAGAACATTCACAGCTTCTGATTTCTGCTTCCATTTAGGACAGCTTCAGAACTTGAATTTCTTTGATCTTCAGAACATTCACAGCTTCTGATTTCTGCTTCCCTCGGATAGCTTCAGAGCTTTGAATTTCTACCAACATCACTTCATGCTAGATTTGTATCAGAACATTGTTGAATGTACCAGAGCATCATCAGAGCATCTCTACATCCTGAAATGTTACAGAACAAAAACTAAACGACAAAAGTCAGCATGAACGAGTCAGAACATAAAATGTATATTAGAACACATGATATGTATTAGAGCCATATAGGCTAAAATAATGTATCAGAGCAAATAGAATTTTGTCAGAACAAATAGACAAATATGGATCAAATTCTATTATCAGTGCTTCTGATTCTGAAGCTTGACAGCACTCAGCTTGCTTCAGTTTCCATGAGCTTATTCTTTTTACAGAATAACGCTTCTTATGGTTTTGCTTCTTGTGTGCTTTGAAGATTCTCTTCACTTCTTTATACCTGCAAAACACTTAAACCATATAGAACTTGCAGTTCTTGTTAGTGAAAGCAACTGATTAAATCAAATCATTTATCACATATTTCTCCCCCTTTTTGTCATATCATCAAAAAACAGAAAAGATTCAGAGACAAACAAAAAGAAACACACGGAGGAAGAAGATGATTTCATTGAAGTTCAAACATCAGGTACAGAAGTACATGAAGATAAGTAAGATCAGATGCACAAAAACAGATGCAACGAAAAGAAAGAAACAACACAGACTCAATCTAAGATGGCCCTAGCCTTGACAGGATCTTGGCCAGCATCTCTTGAACCTCATTGTTGTGTCCATCTTGCCTCACCATGAAAGCTCTAAACTCAGCATTGAGTGAGCTTTGCTCATCCTGTCTCTTCTGAATTTCTTCCAGAGTCCTTGCAAGACGAGAAGATTCATCAGAAGAAGCTTCACCGCTTTCAACCACAGGAATAGCAACTTGATCTGTAGCTTCCATGGATAGATCATTTGCAGGGATTTCCTCAACAGGATCTGATTCAGCAACATGATCTTCAACATCTGCTTCTTGCATAGAAGCATCTCCATATTCTGCAGCAGGAATTTCCGAGTCTCCATTCTCAAGTGCCTGAAGAATGGCAGCTAGATTCCTGGGAGCAGAAGGACCTTCAACTTCTGGTGGGTCAACAACTTCTGGAATGACCAAGCTCGGGTCTTTCTCAGAAGGGTTTTCCCTCAGATAGTTAAAGAGAGTCTTGAAATCTCCGAGCAGAACAGGATAATCAGAAATAAAGATAACAATATCCCTGCATGGATTTGCTTCCATTTCAGCAGCCAGTCTTAATTGTTCCATCTCATCCAAGAAGGACTTCTCTTCCAACAGATGTCTTCCTTTGAGACTAGCAAACCAGAAGTCTTCATAATTCCTCAGAATTCCACGAGGCCGTGGGGCAGCAGCTACACAGGCTTCCTGAAGTTCTAAAAACAGAGCATCTGATTCTCTGCGAAAGATCCTCCAGAAGTTCCGCATAGCAACATCATTCAATCCAGAACTTTCAGCAATTCTGAGAGTATCAAAGATACTTCTGAGATTCCTCTTTATTTTTTCAAAAACTACACCAATAGGGTATACAGGGCGGAATTTTATTTGGGTTTTTGAAAAGGCAGGGTTGGAGGTGAAGTACGGATGAGGTTCTCTATCCAACCTATAAGAAGATTCTGCTTCAGTATCAGAATCTAACACTACCACTTCAGCTTCAGGACGAGGCTTGGGAGTGTAGTTGCAATCACGGAGCAGCTGCTCATGTGATGCAGAGGTTGGAAGAGGAGAATCACAAAGGTTGTTTTGAGAGGTGGAGGGAGTATGTTCAAAGGTGGCATTGGGAGAAGGTTGAGATGGAAAGAGAGTTTGAAGGGGTGGTATATCCAGAACAGGATTGATGGTAGGTGGAGAGGAAGGAATGGTTATAGGAGAAGATGGAGGTGTAAGAACATGGACAAAAACAGGTGATTCTGATGTGGCTTTTTCTGGTTCAGGTGTAGGGACAACCTCTATTGGTGCAACTTCTGAACGAACAGCAGGAGCAGAATCAGGTTCAGAAATGCATATACCTTTGGAACCTCTCAGAAAAGCTTTGGCCACATCCTCAGTCTTCTTTTGCTTCTTACTCTTCGGCTCTTCAATAATCTTTGCTTTGCCGCTAGAGATTTCTTTCCTTCTGACATATGCCAGAACTTATGATTGATTCTCAGCCTCTTGAGAGACATTTTCTTCATCAGACTCTTGAAGAATCATCTTCCTTTTTCTTGTTTTCTTCTTCTCAACAGCTTCTTTCCCTTTCTTCTCAAACTCATCAGAGACAGACTTAGCAACATTTGCAATGACCTCTTTAGAAACATCTTGTTTCTTAGAGACAGCAGAAGGATAATCATGCTTTCTTTTAGTCCTTTCTTCCTTCTTCTTATTTATTTTCATTGGAGCACCCTTCTCTTGATTTTTGAGATATTTATTTTCTTCTTGTGATAACAGATACCTAGTTCTGACTACAGGTACCTCACAGTTGAAGAAAGTTTCAAACTCAGCAAGAACAGGTGCTCTTCTGATTCTTGTATCAGCAAAAGGTTGGGGAGTCTTACTGATAGCCTTAATTACTTTCATCTTCTTCAAAGTGAATGCATTCAGACAAGCCCCAGATGTGACAGCAAGGTCTTTCACAATACCTTCAGATTCCAAGCTTTCAACAATCTTTGAATGCACCAAAAGATTTGAAATAATCCTTCCAAAAGGAATGATTGTTCCACCTTTTTCTCTGAAAGCGTTTCTGGAATCCTTTACTGCTTTCCACAAATGGTTGAAGATGATGTAGATCGCATCAACCTTCTTCTTAGTGGCAATGCAATAAAGAATATACCTTTGCTCATTATTGATGAAATCCGAGGCATGTGTTCCTTTCCTATGGTAGAAACACCCAAGAAGGATCTTTGTCCAGATTTTGTAGACGTCTCTCAAATCCTTGACGCTCTTTGTTTTCTTGACATTTGGATAGAGAGTGGATAGAACATCTCCCAAATCTGCCCTTTGATCAATCTCAAAAGCCCCTTCAGGGTTTTTCAGATCAAACATCACTCTTAGGATGTTTTCAGTAATAACAACAAACTTTCCATGGACGAAAGAAAGTATTGATTTTGGAGCAACCACAGCATGTGCCCAGAACTCCTTGACAAGATCCGGATAAACTGGGCCAACGAACTCAGCAAACAACGAGGTCCATCCTTGAAAGATGATGTCTTCTTTAAGATGAAATTCATGTTCTTCAAGGTTGTCAAAATCAACAATAAGTTCACATAGAACTTCTAATTTGTCCTTGGGAATAGAGCATGCAACAACAGGAGTAAGTTGCAAAATTTCTTCTTGGAGATGGTGAGGAACAGATGTATCAACATTTTGGGATGAGAAGGCAGCCATGGATGCAGAATGAACAAAAGACGAACAAGAAAAGAAAACTGGGTTTTCGATTAGGGTTTTAGAAAACGGCTAAGAACTTTTCAAACAAGAGAATGCAAGAATGAAGAGAGACAAGGGAGCGAAAAAGATATATGATATGATTTGAAAAGAATATAAGGAGACGAATATAAAATAGAGAATGAAAAAGAATAAATAAACAAAATGAATAGTTTCAGAATCAAAAGAAATCATTTTCATTAAATGACGAGTGACGTGAGGAGAGAGATCGTGGTAAAAGAAATGATTTAGAGCAGTTACCTAGGTCGGCGTCTTTTCAACTGCACGCTTCGTACTGACCGTAGAGACACGTGTTCATCATCAGATAATGGATGACAGGTGTGAAATATTCAATAGGCTTTACGCCTTCTGATTCCGATCACTGCTTCTGAATTGATCAAGTTTCTCTTCTGGAAACACTCCTTCTGAAGTGTGCTGATGTAAATCTGAATGATCTTCTGATCCATTATTTCTGATATACACAGCTTCTGGAGATTCACTTCTTTGTTCTGCAGCTTCTGATAAGACAAAACTGTATCTGTAGAAATTCTTAAGCTGCTTTGTTTCATCAGAAACAAGTTTATCATCAAACCAGATATTTATTGATTCGTCCACAATCAATGTTTCAATATTGTATATTCTGTAGCATTTAGAGCATTCAGAATAATCAAGAACGAAACACCATTGCTTTAGAAACAAACAAAACAGATGGTTCCAAGACTAATAAACTTTCTTTTCTGATCTCCTACGAACATAGTTTCTTCAACAGATTTAAGTACCAGAACTTGGAAGACAGTCCTTCTTCCCTTCAAGTGTTGAGACCAACTTGAGTCCAGGTGACATGACATGTTGACTTTTATCTTCTTTGTCGCCAAGAGAATCTGCAAAAGAAATAGTCTTTTTCTTTGGTACCCACATCTTCTTGGGTCCTTTCTTGTTAGTTCTCCTCAAGTTCTGATTGAACTTGGGTTTAACATTGTAAGCAGAAGGAGAAACAGCATGATAATTCTTAATATGAGTTTCATGATATTTCCTAGGTTGTGTCACATGCTTCTTAGTGTGTGTAATGTGAAAACTTTGAGCATGTGAAGTGTGCCTAATATCATGGGAGTGGCCATACTTGAGCTGATCATACAATGGCTTGTATGTGATTTTCATTTCATCAACAGGTTCAAGTTTGTATGGGGTTTCACCCTCAAAACCAATGCCGACTCTTTTGTTTCCAGACACAGCATATATCATAGAAGCTAGCTGACTTCTGCCAATACTTCTAGATAAGAACTTCCTGAAACTTAAATCATATTCTTTCAGAATATGGTTTAGACTAGGAGTGGATTTTTCTGAATCAGAAGGAGATCCAACATTATTGGATAATTTTAAAAGTTTTTCTTTTAATTCAGAATTCTCCAACTCAAACTTCTTTGTTTCAAATTCAAATAGCTTTTTCAGCTTTTTGTATTTGAGACTAATCTGAGACTTGAATTCCAGAAGTTCTGTTAGACTGGAAACTAACTCATCTCTAGTAAGTTCAGAAAATACCTCTTCAGAATCTGATTCTGATGTAGATTCTGATCCGTCATCTTCTGTCGCCATCAGCGCACAGTTAGCCTGCTCATCTTCAGAGTCTGAATCATCTTCTGACTCATCCCAGGTTGCCATAAGACCTTTCTTCTTATGAAACTTCTTCTTGGGATTTTCCTTCTGAAGTTTTGGACATTCATTCTTGAAGTGTCCAGGCTCATTGCATTCATAGCACATGACCTTCTTCTTGTCAAATCTTCTGTCATCAGAAGATTCTCCACGTTCAAATTTCTTTGAACTTCTGACGCCTCTGAACTTCCTTTGCTTGTTCTTCCAGAGTTGATTTAGCCTTCTGGAGATCAAGGACAGTTCATCTTCTTCTTCAGATTCTGATTCTTCAGGATCTTCTTCTCTAGCCTGAAAAGCGTTAGTGCATTTCTTGATATTGGATTTTAATGCAATAGACTTACCTTTCTTTTGAGGCTCGTTTGCATCCAGTTCAATTTCATGACTCCTCAGGGCACTGATCAGCTCTTCCAAAGAGACTTCATTTAGATTCTTCGCAATCTTAAATGCAGTCACCATAGGACCCCATCTTCTGGGTAAGCTTCTGATGATCTTCTTTACGTGACCAGCCTTGGTGTATCCCTTGTCAAGAACTCTCAATCCAGCAGTAAGAGTTTGAAATCTTGAAAACATCTTTTCAATGTCTTCATCATCCTCCATCTTGAAGGCTTCATATTTCTGGATTAGAGCAAGAGCTTTAGTCTCCTTGACTTGAGCATTTCCTTCATGAGTCATTTTCAAAGACTCATATATGTCATAGGTCGTTTCCCTGTTAGATATCTTCTCATACTCAGCATGAGAGATAGCATTCAGCAAAACAGTTCTGCATTTATGATGATTCCTGAAAAGCTTCTTCTGATCATCGCTCATTTCTTGCCTTGTCAGCTTTACGCCACTGGCATTTACCGGATGTTTGTAACCATCCATCAGAAGATCCCATAGATCACCATCTAGACCAAGAAAGTAACTTTCCAGTTTATCTTTCCAGTATTCAAAGTTTTCACCATCAAATACCGGCGGTCTAGTATAACCATTGTTACCGTTGTGTTGCTCAGCAGAGCCAGATGTAGATGTAGACTTTGCAGTTTCATCAGCCATCTTTTACTGAAGCGTTTTTCTCTTCCTGAATCTTTTCTAAACACGGTTAAGTGCTTGCACCTTAGAACCGGCGCTCTGATGCCAATTGAAGGATAGAAAAACACTTAGAAAGGGGGGGTTTGAATAAGTGTAGCTTTAAAAACTTGACCGATAAAAATAAATTGCACAGTTATTTTTATCCTGGTTCGTTGTTAACTAAACTACTCCAGTCCACCCCCGCAGAGATGATTTACCTCAACTGAGGATTTAATCCACTAATCGCACGGATTACAATGGTTCTCCACTTAGTCAGCAACTAAGTCTTCCAGAGTCTTCTGATCACACACTGATCACTCCAGGAACAACTGCTTAGATACCCTCTAAGACTTTCTAGAGTATTCTGATCCACACGATCACTCTAGTTACAACCTGCTTAGATAACCTCTAAGACTTCCTAGAGTATTCTGATCCACACGATCACTCTAGTTCCTTACAACTTAATGTAATCAATTCTAAGAGTATTACAATTGCTTCTTAAAAGCTATAATCACAAACTGTGATATTTCTCTTAACGTTTAAGCTTATTCTCACTAATATATTACAACAGCAATGTAGTGAGCTTTGATGAAGATGAAGATTCTGAGCTTTGAATAGAACAGAGTTTCAGCAAGTTAATATGAGTTGTTTTATTCAGAATCGTTAACCTTGCTTCTCATCAGAACTTCATATTTATAGGCGTTGGAGAAGATGACCGTTGAGTGCATTTAATGCTTTGCGTGTTCCGTACAGCATCGCATTTAATGTTATACGCTTTTGTCAACTACCTCGAGCCTTGTTCGCGCTGTGTCTACTGACGTTGCCTTTAATAGCTTCTAACGTTCCTTTTGTCAGTCAGCGTAGCCTGCCACATGTACTTCCTTCTGATCTGATGTTTGTGAATACAACGTTTGAATATCATCAGAGTCAAACAGCTTGGTGCAAAGCATCTTCTGATCTTCTGACCTTGAAGTGCTTCTGAGCGTGATACCATCAGAACTTCAGTGCTTCTGATCTCATGTTCTTCTGATGCTTCCATAGACCCATGTTCTGATTCTGCTTCGACCATCTTCTGATGTCTTGCCAGACCATGTTCTGATGTTGCATGCTGAACCCTTTGAGACAAAGCTTCTGAGCGCTGAATTATGCATACTCTTTATATATTTCCTGAAAAGGAAATTGCATTGGATTAGAGTACCATATTATCTTAAGCAAAATTCATATTATTGTTATCATCAAAACTAAGATAATTGATCAGAACAAATCTTGTTCTAACAGTATTTTGGTTTGCCTTCTATGATCGGTAGAAGTAAAAAAGCTACTTTTGCGTTCATCAAAGACCGTATATGGGCTAGAATTAATTCTTGGAAAGGTCGCGCCTTATCTATGGCGGGGAAAGAAGTTATGATTAAGTCAGTTCTCCAATCTATTCCGGCTTATATGATGAGTATCTATATTCTTCCGGACGCGGTTATTAATGATATTGAGAAGATGCTGAATGCTTTTTGGTGGTGTGGGAGTTCTAACCGAAAGGGTATTCGGTGGATGGCTTGGGATAAACTAGCTTGTTCAAAGAATGAGGGGGGTCTTGGGTTCAGAGATTTTAGAGATTTTAACATGGCTATGGTTGCAAAACATGGTTGGTTTCTCATGAATAACCCGGAAGCGTTGGTGTGGACCTCCGTTTTTTAATCCCGGGCCATAACTCTGTTCTGTAGAGATACGTGAACTGACTCTTTTTTGTCGCTTAATGCTTTCGCATTTTGAAAATTCACAGAGTCGCCACCGACCTTTTATTTTATCCAATTAAGGAAAGGTTTATAAAAGAAACAGAAAAAAGACCTTTAAGAAATTCTGGGTAAGGGGGTAGGTTATACAAAGGGAAGGTGTTAGCACCCTTTGTATCCATGGTTATCCATGGGCTCTTAAGTTTGCTTAGCTCACTTGTTTTTCGATCACTTTTCAATTGCTCTGAAATTGCTCATATGTGGTTTCAAATACTTTTGTAAATTGAATTTTGTAATGATCCGTGTGTGGATGTATACAAAATGCTTGTTTATCTTTCGAAAGATGTTTTGGAAAGAACGTTAACTTTGTAATAACCCGTGTTTGGATGTATACAAAGTATTGTCTTTTTTTTTTGAAAGTTTTGAAAAATCAACAGTGTATGAGAATTTTGTTTGTTTTGATTTGAGCAAGCAAACTAGGAGGTCTACCCTGAGTTGTAAGGTCTTTATCCTATTTCCTTTAAAAATCTATCCTTTCATCGGATATAAAAGCAAGGTTCGATTTTGTACTCAAAACAGTGGAATTTCGACTTTGATTTTGAAAGGAATGAGAAGGGATTACCTGAAGAGGTGCAAGTGTGATTGTGATTGGATTCAGATATTTATCTTTGAAGTTAGTGATCTAACGGTTCAATTTTATCTTTGACATACACGCAGTTTATATTTGCTGGAAATTAAAGTGCGGAAATGTAAAGTGCGGAAAGTAAATCTACGCTATTACATCGATTGTGCGGGAAATGTAAACTAGCCTATTTACATGAATTTGACATCCTATACATTTATCTAGGAATTTTAAATTGCAAGAAAAATAAAAGGCATGTTTTTGGAATTTTTATGATTGGTTTTAATTATAATTAATGCATGATTAATTAAATTAAAATGAAGAAAAAAGATGAAAATAGATTTAAACCTAGAAATTAAGTTTAAAATATGTACAAAATATTTGTTAATTAATTTTAAAACAAAACTAATTTTTTTGGAATTTTTGAAATTGATTGGAAATTGATTAAGCTAATTAATACATAATTATACAAATAATTATACAAATAATTAAAACTTAAAGAGAAAATTATTCAAAATATGTACAAAATTAGTTTATAATATATAAACAATATTTAACACAAAGA